>NC_084604.1:2672391-2777391 GCF_033807715.1 Cololabis saira | reverse complement strand
TTGGTCAGTATGAACTCCCAGACCAGGAAGGGCTGAGCCAGTGTCGAAAAAGTCATCTAAAAATACAGTGATGTGTAGATCACAGCACAAACCCAAACTCTGTCATGGCTTCTCTCATCAGCTGCGTTTCATTTGGTAACAAACATCCTCCAACTCCCCCAAACACATCCATTCAGTGCAGCTACGTGCTAGGTAGGACGTGACAGAAGGACATGTAGGTGTTATTTCATTATTATAGTGATGGGGTGATACATAAGCAGAGTCGAAGTCGAGTCTGAGGAGCAAAGATGGAAAGAAGGTGTGGAAATGGTAAAAAAAAACATTCATCACAGAACAACTGGAAGAGTTTTACGTCTTTGTCCTTCTGCGGTGCAGAATATAATTAAAGCACCAGAGAATCTGGGGGAATGTCAGCGTGTAAAGAATATGGGAGCAGGTCCAGGCCAGAGTCCTGCGATCACGGGTCTCCCAGACGGGTCTGCATCAAGAACCGCCGTTCATCAGCTGACGTAGATCAGCCTTTGTTAGGGAGTACGCCACACGGCTACATCCACAAATGACTCTTCAACTTTACTGTGCATGAAAAACAAAGTCACATGGAGACCCTTTGTAGAGGCGACATCTCTGGGCTCAGAGGCGAGGTCTCTGGGCTCAAAGGCGTCTGGCATGGACACCATCACAGATCCATCACAGAAGATGTTTGTGGGAATGGACGTTCACATGAAAGTGACTTAGACGAGTGTCCTGTGAATAAGCATTTACGCGTTTCTGTCGTGTCTTCCAGCTGTTGCGAGAACTGAAGCACCCGAACGTGATCGCACTTCAGAAGGTGTTCCTGTCTCACAGTGACAGGAAGGTCTGGCTGCTCTTCGACTACGCGGAACACGACCTGTGGGTGAGTCCTCCATCAGACACGCTGGTGGATCCCTCCGTCAGTCCCTCCGTCAGTCCCTCCATCAGACACGCTGGTGGATCCCTCCGTCAGTCCCTCCGTCAGTCCTTCCGTCAGTCCTTCCGTCAGTCCCTCCATCAGTCCCTCCATCAGTCCCTCCGTCAGTCCCCCCGTCAGTCCCTCTGTCAGTCCCTCCGTCAGTCCCTCCGTCAGTCCTTCCGTCAGTCCCTCCATCAGTCCCTCCATCAGTCCCCCCGTCAGTCCCTCCGTCAGTCCCTCCGTCAGTCCCTCCGTCAGTCCCTCCGTCAGTCCTTCCGTCAGTCCTTCCGTCAGTCCCTCCATCAGTCCCTCCATCAGTCCCTCCGTCAGTCCCCCCGTCAGTCCCTCTGTCAGTCCCTCCGTCAGTCCCTCCGTCAGTCCCTCCGTCAGTCCCTCCGTCAGTCCCTCCGTCAGTCCCTGCCGTCGTTACACAGACGAGCGTCTGCACCTTCAGACAAACGTCTGAACTTCAGGTCATGCAGAGATCATTAAATCAACGTTCAACCAACTCACCCAACTCACCCAACACGACCAAAACATTCAACTCACCCAACACACCCCCAACTCGCCCAACACACCCAACACACCCCCAACTCACCCAACACGACCAAAACATTCAACTCACCCAACTCACCCCCAACTCGCCCAACTCACCCAACACACCCCCAACTCACCCAACACAACCCCATTCACCCAAAACACCCCCAACTCACCCAACACAACCCCAACTCACCCAACACAACCCCAACTCACCCAATACACCCTCAACTCACCCAACACAACCCCAACTCACCCAACACAACCCCAACTCACCCAACACACCCCCAACTCACCCAACACGACCAAAACATTCAACTCACCCAACTCACCCCCAACTCGCCCAACTCACCCAACACACCCCCAACTCACCCAACACACCCCCAACTCACCCAACACAACCCCAACTCACCCAACACAACCCCAACTCACCCAATACACCCTCAACTCACCCAACACAACCCCAACTCACCCAACACAACCCCAACTCACCCAACACACCCCCAACTCACCCAACACAACCCCAACTCACCCAACACACCCCCAACTCACCCAACACAACCCCAACTCACCCAACACACCCCCAACTCACCCAACACACCCCCAACTCACCCAACACAACCCCAACTCACCCAATACAACCCCAACTCACCCAACACACCCCCAACTCACCCAACACAACCCCAACTCACCCAACAGAACCCCAACTCACCCAACACGACCAAAACATTCAACACACCCCCAACTCGCCCAACACAACCCCAACTCACCCAACACACCCCCAACTCACCCAACACACCCCCAACTCATCCAACAAACCCAACACATCCAACACGCCCAACACACCCTACATATCCAACACACCCAACAGACCCAACACACCCCCAACACACCCAACACATCCAACACATCCAAGACATCCAACACACCCAACACATCCAACACACTCAACACACCCAACACATCCAAAAAACCCAACACATCCAACACACCCTACACAACCCCAACACACCCAACACATCCAACACACCCAACACATCCAACACCCCCAACACATCCAACACACCCTACACAACCCCAACACACACAACTCATCCAACAAACCCAACACATCCAACATGCCCAACACACCCTACATATCCAACACACCCAACAGACCCAACACACCCCCAACACACCCAACACATCCAACACATCCAAGACATCCAACACACCCAACACATCCAACACACTCAACACACCCAACACATACAAAAGACCCAACACATCCAACACATCCAACACACCCAACACACCCAACACATCCAACACACCCTACACACCCAACACATCCAACACACTCAACACACCCAACACATACAAAAGACCCAACACATCCAACACACCCAACACGCCCAACACACCCAACACACCCAACACATCCAACACACCCTACCCACCCAACACATCCAACACACCCAACACATCCAACACATCCAACACACCCAACACATATTAGTGTGTTATTGCTGAAGCAGCAGGATAAAGCTGTGAAACAGAAGGAATGATAATGATACGGTCTAAATGCTGCGTATAAATACACAAATGTGCTCGCTGCAGAGTTCAGAGTAGAAAGATCGGGCCGGCTACTTTTCTATTTTTTATTTACACAGCTTGAATGCCGCCCGAGTTAAAAGCCTGAAAATACGTAGCAGTAGAAACATTTTGTCGGGAAAAGGCATAAATGCAGGTAAAAACGCACCTAGGACTTTAAAAGACTTCTTCTCTGAGCTAACTTCTTATTAAACAAACTTTTTAAGGCTGGATGTGGCTCTAGTAGTTCTTGGATCATTCCAACGGCTCTGTAAATGATTTGGGCTGGGGATGGAGGAATGCACGAAATGTACAGAAAATTATTCTGAAAGGTGCTTTTTCAAGTTCCCTGCCGTCGGCTGTCCTCCAGCTTAGCAGGTTAACTCCAGCTTTGACAGGTTTTCCTGTGAATCCCTGTGATCGCTTGTCGTTTCCCGTGAGGCGCTCGCAGCTCTGGGGAACCCCCGGAGTCAGAGGTGATGTTTTCTGGTAAGTCCTGTAGATCTGTGATGCATAAGTCCAACCAGAAGTTCTGCTTGCTCCACAGCACATCATCAAGTTCCACCGCGCCTCCAAGGCCAACAAGAAGCCCATGCAGCTGCCCCGAGGGATGGTGAAGTCTCTCCTGTATCAGATCCTGGACGGGATCCATTACCTCCATGCCAACTGGGTTCTACACAGGGATCTGGTGAGCTGTTCTCCCACTGACCCGTTCCCCTTCGCATTCGTAGGCAAGGCAAGTCTATTTGTATAGCACAATTCAACACAAGGTAATTCAAAGTGCTTTACACCAACATTAAAAGCAGCAAGACACAATTAAACAGTAAATAACAAATAAAATGAAATAAAATGATAAAAAAGAGGTAAAATAATAAAAAGCACAAGTTGTTAAAAAGTAAGGGCAGTAGAATACAGCAGGTACATCTCATTCTTAAAATGGCAAGAATTATGTTTCTATACGGTCAAAACGTACAAAGACCGGGTCAAATACAGTATTACAAAAGTAATATGTGCCGACTCGTGCGGTGAATCAGACCAATTTGACATTTCTACGTCACAATGCCTGCATTCAGCAGGGGGGCGGACCAGAAGTTACCTCTACCGGGAAGAAAAACAAACTTAGCCGCTACAACTTTGAAAAGCTCATAATTTATATGTTTCCTGTTTCCATCTGTTCTTTTAATGATTTCTATTTATTAAATAAATGGTCTCTGCTCTTGACCAGCATTTACTGCGTGCTGCCATCTTGAAACTTTGTTAGGAAAAGCGTGCAATATATAGCCCAGCGTGGAATATAAGCGTCATGGAGACAGACGGGCGAGGGAACGAGCAGAAAGAAAGTCCAGAATTAATTTAAAGAGGAATGAGTGTATACATGATCACAGAATTATTCTATTCGGATTTAAAATCAGAATAAACCAGACACTTACTTCGGAATTAAGTTTAATTCAGAATGGCCATTTTAAATCGGAATTATGTGTTTACATGGTCATTTTTACTCATTTTAAATCAGATTTAATTTTAATTCTGAATTAAAGAGGAATTAAACTTCCCATGTAAACAAACTCAATCAGAGGTTTCAACATCATAACCGTGTTCTCCAAAATAAAAGCCTCTTAAAGGACAAAGCCTGATTGTTAGACGAGTTAGAGCACACACACATATAACTGGATATCAATCCTTCTGGTCAGAACTTGTGAATCTGTTATGTAAGTAGGTGAACCGATGGTCAGAACCAAATCAACGTGAACCTTTTAGCTCCGTATAAAACAGATCTGTCACATGTGAGACCTGGGTGTGTCGCTGCCAGCGAGCCTCATTCAGGCAGAAATAAAACAACCCAACGCAGCAGATTATGTGTCAGAGGTGGGTTCCAATGCTGCTGTCACCGCTTGGTAGTCTGGAGGGAATCCACCCCTCAGGAATACTCAGATAATCTAGCCTGATTGAGCTGCTGCTTCTGGGTAATCAGGTTCAGAAGTCACAGACGACTCCATCTGCATGTTTTAGTCCACTTTAAATCTACACTCTTGTCTAATCCTGGACGCTCAAATGACTGGACATTATATAAACATGCCGGGTCATGGACGGATCCTGGTCCGGCTCTATTTGGACAGTAAACAATCAAAAGCATCATTCATTTAGGAACCACAAGCTTTTATTTACTCTGCTTGTTCCCATCGTGTCTGTAGAAATCAGGCTTCTTGTTGACTCATCTCTGAGTGACTTAGACGAGAAAGTCGTCTGCAGATCTGAATCTCACAGTTAAAAGAACACTGCTATACTATAAAAAACAGTTATTTTATCCACAATAGAACCCAGAAAACATGTCAAACTTCTCAAGTGAGGCGTTTGACCGTTTCTACCCTGCACATATGCTGTTTTTCGTCTGACAACATCCAGAACTGTTGATGGAATTTTTGGAAGTTGACCTGGTCCGGTGCCGTATAGGGCCGGACCTGCTCCAGTCCTGGAGCTCCTTTGTTCCAGATGTTTCCACCTGGTGAAGGTTCGGGACTGCTGGCATGCCAGTTCAGTACCAGGACTCCTCTGCTGTGGAGCCACGCTGCTGGCATAGATTCAGTATGTGGTTCAGCATCGTCTTGCTGAAATATGCAAGACCTTCTCCGAATAGAGAGGATGCGCATGACGTCAGAGATGCGACTTCACAGCGGGTTACGCCCACCGAGTGTCAGAAAGACTGAGTGTCAGAAAGAATGAGTGTCAGCGTAAACTTTCAGTTTGAGCAACAGGAAAACATCTGAAATGGGAAAGAGTTGTTGTGACTGTTGTGCGATTGACTGTACTCATAGATTTAGCAAGAAATCGGAGTTATCGTTTTACAGACTGAGGAAAAATAAACTAAAGAGAGACAAATGGATCGCTGCAATTCACAGAAACAACTGGATTCCAGACACCAAAACGTGGATTTGTGGTTGCCATTTTGTATCAGGTAATGTTGGATTTTTGGGTAGCTAACGTTAAACGGTCAAATCATAAAGTTCGGTGTCCTCATCACTTTAATTTCTACAACAAATCCTGCCTTGAAGTCGGACCAAGCGTCAAGACTTTTGTATCTTCAAGCTTTGCTTCGTGTATTTCCCCGGCGTAGAAATTAAGTACATATAAATATCAGGAAACTGGATTTGTGGCCAAATATTAATGTCCATGGACCACTGGTTCTTGGTAACTGTACCAAATATTAATGTCCATGGACCACTGGTTCTTGGTAACTGTACCAAATATTAATGTCCATGGACCACTGGTTCTTGGTAACTGTACCAAATATTAATGTCCATGGACCACTGGTTCTTGGTAACTGTACCAAATATTAATGTCCATGGACCACTGGTTCTTGGTAATTGTACCAAATATTAATGTCCATGGCCCACTGGTTCTTGGTAACTGTACCAAATATTAATGTCCATGGACCACTGGTTCTTGGGGTAACTGTACCAAATATTAATGTCCATGGACCACTGGTTCTTGGGGTAACTGTACCAAATATTAATGTCCATGGACCACTGGTTCTTGGTAACTGTACCAAATATTAATGTCCATGGACCACTGGTTCTTGGTAACTGTACCAAATATTAATGTCCATGGACCACTGGTTCTTGGTAACTGTACCAAATATTAATGTCCATGGACCACTGGTTCTTGGTAACTGTACCAAATATTAATGTCCATGGACCACTGGTTCTTGGGGTAACTGTACCAAATATGAATGTCCATGGACCACTGGTTCTTGGTAACTGTAACAAATATTAATGTCCATGGACCACTGGTTCTTGGTAACTGTACCAAATATTAATGTCCATGGACCACTGGTTCTTGGGGTAACTGTACGGGTCACTGTCAAGTCCAACTGCCTTTAATTTAAGCCGATAATCGGTTGTTATCCCGTCTTCTCCACTAGTTGCAGCTGTTTTTGCTGATGTTTTGCAACTCAGTGCCAGTAAGGGGGCTGGTCCAGTGGGGAAGTGATTTCAATGCAACCGAACCGCCGACCTTCCGATCATTGGACGACCCGCTCTACCACCTGAACTACTGCCCCCGCAGTGAAGAAACTGTTTCCTGGATTTTGGGGACCTTTGGGGAACTTTGGGGAAGTTTTATTGACTGACTAAGAGCTGGAAGGTTTGAAATGTGCTGATTCAGCTCTGAGCAGTTCCAGCTGATGATGACTCAAAGGTCAGGAAATGATCAGGGTCATGTGTTTTGGTGAATGTTGATTACGTTTTCAGTTCACAGCTTCTAAAACCTCTGTGTCCAAGGTGATATGACCCACCGCTAGGGGTGTAACAGTATATGTATTTGTATTGAACCGTTCGGTATAGCGTGTTCGGTTCGGAACGGAGGCGTACCGAACGAGTTTCCACACGGACATATTAAGTAGAGGACCGCACGTTGTGGAGCAGAGCGCTGCTGCAGTTGCGCTCACACCGAGAAAGTATTAATATTAAAGAAAAAAGCACTAACTAATGAAGAACTAAAGAGCTAAGCACATAATTGTGACAAGTCCAGTGTTTCCCCTACCATGAGACCCCCCGCCAGGCCTAAAAAAAAAAAACAATGATCATTTACGTTTATGAGCGCCTCTGCAGCGCTGTTCTGCAACGTGAGTCAACCTGCTTCGTTGCCTAGTAAAGCCTGAATTATTGTTCGGCGTTAAATCGATGTAGAGCCTACGCCGTAGGGTACGCAGTGACGTGCACCGTACGGCCGCTCGCTGCGTACCCTACGCCGTAGGCTCTGCGTTGGTGTAACGCGGCACCATAAATCAGCCTTTGACGACGCGAGTACCGCTGCTGAGGGCATATTATTATACATTATGTGATGTATAGAGTTTGTAGCTAGCCAACTATGGCGCCGGCCAAAAAAAGAAAAAAATATTGCGGGCGACAGACAACATTATATAAAGAAATGTTTCTGCAGGTACGTGTGTTTGTGTTTGCATGTGACGCTGCAGGGAAGCATGAAGGAAAACACAGCCCGACGACACACCATGCATCCGCGGGGTCCTAGCGCCGGCACACGTAGAGCCTATGTTATTTTGTGTGTGTGTAATAAACAACTAGCACGTTTATATTTTCCATTTTGTTTTCTTACTGTACCGAAAATGAACCGAACCGTGACCTCCAAACCGAGGTACGTACCGAACCGAGATTTTTGTGTACCGTCACACCTCTACCCACCGCACAAATACCAGCCATCCCATAATTCCCAGTAACTGTGGGCCACCAGAAGATGTGAGAAGCTGTTGTTAGTCAACGCAGCCATGAAAGGACACGTTAGAGCCGTTGCTGGTGAGCTTCTCTTCCGCTGAATAATTACCAGGATCAACAACCTCTCTTTAGTCTCTCTTTTTGTTTTGGAAACGTCGTCATGAAGCTGATCAGATAAAAACTGAGACCAGCGCTTGAACCTTTGGGTCGGGGTGTGGTGTGTGAAAAGCAAACAGGAATTTGCCAGAAACGCTGTTTTCAAACAAATAATGTTGTTTTTACTGAGTGTCTTGCGTCACGATGTGTTGACACGTCTCCGTTTCACATCCAGTCTTGGTCTTTCCAATGTGCAGAAAGTGGGTTTGTGTTGGCCGTTTGGGGCACAGACTCGTGTCCAGAAGGTGTTTTTAGTTTGGTAACCCCAAATCAGAAAACTGAAGGAAAAGACAAAGACTCTCACAATAACTTTGACTTTTATTTCTTTGCAGACTGAAGCAAATATTTCTTTCTTTATTTAATGTCAACATCATTTAAGCTCAGGAAGGCTGTAAAGCTTTTCCCACACTTTTTGCTTGGTAGGAGCAGCAGTCCTGAACTTGACTCTCGTTATTTGATATCAAAAATCTTGACGTATTTAGAAGTTACACAAATGAATAGTAATAATTTTACACAGTTTAAATATATATTGTCGTATATGTGAGTATAATATAGCAGATACCTGAGTTATTATTACCATGTGCTGTTATATGCCACTGTATATAAACACTATTTACCCTGAGCCCCTATATTCATCTATACATTACTGACCATGTTTATTTATACTCACCCCTGTATCATATTCATTACCATCGTTCTTACTCATATTTTTACACGTGTTAAAGCATACAGGACTGTCTCAGAAAATTAGAATATTGTGATAAAGTTCTTTATTTTCTGTAATGCAATTAAAAAAACAAAAATGTCATACATTCTGGATTCATTACAAATCAACTGAAATATTGCAAGCCTTTTATTATTTTAATATTGCTGATTATGGTTTACAGTTTAAGATTAAGATTCCCAGAATATTCTAATTTTTTGAGATAGGATATTTGAGTTTTCTTAAGCTGTAAGCCATGATCAGCAATATTAAAATAATTAAAGGCTTGCAATATTTCAGTTGATTTGTAATGAATCCAGAATGTATGACATTTTTGTTTTTGTAATTGCATTACAGAAAATCACAATATTCTAATTTTCTGAGACAGTCCTGTATACATATACACATACCCATATGTACACATATAGACATATACATGTACGCATATAAACATATATACATATACCCATAGGTACACATTTAACATATAGACATATACATGTACACACATAAACATATAGACATATACACATACCCACAGGTTAGACGTGTAGTTCTGGATACCGGTCGTGGCCTCCAGACCAGTATGGATTGTGGTCTTGGTCTCATCTCGGTCTCTCTGTCTCGCCAGGTCTCGGATCATTGAGACTCCGTTGCACCAAGGTGACAGAATCTGGTGATCACCAGTTCTTCCTCTTGTTAATGAACAGTTTTGTAAACTATTTCTGTTTTACATTTGATTTAATGTTTTGGTGCATCTGCATGTGTGTCCGTATTTCATTACAGTATTGTGTTTAAAATGGCCTTGTTGGAATAAATATATGGCATTAGTGGCTTTTGAATAATATTTGCATATCATTGTGATTGATTAAGCATTAGGTCTAAGCCATTTCAGTGATGCCCATATACAGTGTAATCTGACTACTATAATGGTAAATAATGCAAGTTCAAGTCGATAATTGTGTGTATCTTTAATGTTTAAAATTCATGTTTCATCTACAAATTAAGTACAATTTAAATCGGTAACATTTACTATCCATTCCTTTTCTGAGGTTATTATGTTATGTTTTAGTACTGTATTATTTTTAAATGTTGGCGGACCCCAGGAAGAATAGCTGCAGTCCTGCTGTAGCTAATGGGGATCCTAATGAAACAATGAAACAATTAAACATACACATATCTAGATATATACATACACCAGAGTCCAGAGATGTTGACACCACCTTTAGACAAGCGGAACATCGGTCTCAGTTTATCACAGTAAAGCTTAGCTATTGTTGCTGACTGTTGCTGCATGCTGTAGTGTTGACAAAGGTTTCCATGGTAACCCTGGTCTGAGGGTTCAGAGGTCACTAGTGTCCAGCTTTGTAGACACCCAAACACAAATATACTTTCTGCTCTTTCTTTGAAACGTTGTTCCTAAACCTAAACTGCTGTACATGTGTTTTATTCACCTCCTTGTTGGCACTAAACTGCCTCAAATGTGTTGCAGCAGTGAAATGCTAAGACAGCGGTAAAATAATGAATGTAATTCAATTTCATTTTATTATCCCGCGGAGGGGAAATTTGCTTCACAGTAATGAAGTTAATGAGACAAAAAAAAACATGAAATACGTTTTGTATTATTTATATTGTTCCAACTGTTTCTGTTTTGCTGTCGGGGACTAAATGAGCTGAAATCAGAGCAGCTGGGGTCGTTAAATTGATAAAAGCGTGAAAACGGTTCATTGACAGCACAAAGGGACCCGGAGCAGCGGTCCAGCTCCACGAAGGTCGCTCAGTCTTATCTGAGCCCCAGCACTTCCTCGGCGCTGCGCTCACGCCGGCCAGATAAAACTCTGCTTGTGTATCGCTGTTGTTTTAATGTCTCACTGCGCGGCTTCCTGCCATTGTGGCTACGGCATTATTTGACATCTGGCTGTTATAATTCATCCTCTTTAGCTCTTGTTGTCGCTGAGATTGCTATCTTTTCTGCAGGTGCCCGGCTGTTTGTCAGTTCCCTCTGTGGCCGAGGAACTGGAATAAACGGGTGGAAAGAAAACACGAGGAAATGACCTCCGAGGCCTTTAGCTGCTTTCAAAGATTTTTATTTAATCTTCCTGAGAGCTTTCTAGTGGATGTGAGCGGGAGGAGGAGCAGCCTGCCGTGTGACAGAGGGGGCTGTGCAGCGCTGCTGCCGTCCTTCATGTTGCGTAACTCTGGGAAGCTTTTTCTGGATCTGGGCATGTGCTTCGCTGCTTTACATTGCAGCAGGGCGGAGTGCCCATCCCCCATGTGCCTGTCCCCCCGTCCTCCCCCGTCGGAGCTTACGTAAGAGCTGCCAGCGAGTCCCCAGCCCCGCCGCCCTACATGGCCGGCCGACTCGAGGTGCTGACTGAGCGGGTGTCCTTTTCACAAGGTCGTGTGTCGTTTCTGAGTAAACGACATGGACCATCCTTCGTGTGCGTGTGCAACGCCTCCGCTCGCCCGGCTCTAGGAAACAACACGGGAGGATTTAAAAAAGAAACTTTGCTGTCAGACCGTGCGCCACTGAAATGATCATGAATGCATTTGCAGGCTTGGTGCTTTAAGAAAGGTTTAATTCACCGTATGAATTGTTACAGACTACTTTTGTAATACTGTATTTGATACTGTATTTTGACATCAAATCTTTGTACATTTTGACCGTATAGAAACGTAATTCTTGCCATTGTAAGAATGAGATGTACCTGCTGGACTCTACTGCCCTTACTATTTAACAACTTGTGCTTTTTATTATTTTACCTCTTTTCTTATCATTTTATTTGTTATTTACTGTTTAATTGTGTCTTGCCGCTTTTAAATGTTGATGTAAAGCACTTTTAATTACCTTGTGTTGAATTGTGCTGTACAAATAAACTTGCCTTGCCTTAAGAAAGAGATAAATTTAGGACTCTGAAAGTCCCGTTGGGAGAGATATTTGTGAATAAATTCAGTGTCGTATGAAATTAAATCGCAGACCTTTTGCACCTTTTTCAAGATCTTGTTTATGTTTATGTTCATGTTCATGTTCTGGATCTCTGGAAAGCGTCTAGAGACAACATCTGTTGTATTAGACGCTATATAAATAAAATTGAATTGAATTGAATCTAGTCCTCAGGACAAACTGTATAGGAAGAACTGGAAAGCCCCCCCCTGTGACATCACCACAGAGGTTGTGAACGGGGCTTTTGGAGCCACTACTGCTAACCTCTGAGATAATAACTGGAGCTGGGACCATTTCAAAGTATACTGCTTATATCTCTTATTTTTTGTTTGGATTGAATGGGGGCGGGGCGGCATCAAATCAGACCAACAAGCAAGCAAACAGGAGAGAGAGTATGACTAGGATTATAGTTGAAAGTGTACAGTGTTGTTTGTAATGGCATCAGAATTTGGATTGATTGATGTTTGATGAAGGCCCGCCCCTGCAGCGCTAACGTGTTGCTAACGTGATGTTAATGTGATGCTAACGTGTTAGCGTACTGTTTTGTCTTCAATCACAGCTCAGAACTCAAAACAGCGCTACGTGCTACGTAGCAAACACAATGGCAGAGAGCCATTAACTGTGTTGGCTGCCAATCAAAAGACCACGCCCCCAATCATACATGACAATTTTACTTACACATTCAATTCAATTCAATTCAATTTTATTTATATAGCGTCTAATACAACAAAAGTTGTCTCTAGACGCTTTCCAGAGACCCGTACCCAGAACATGACCCCCGAGCAGTTATTACATAAACAATGGCAGGTAAAAACTCCCATAGTGGGAGAAAAACCTTAAGCCAAACAGTGGCAAGAAAAACTCCCCTTTAGGAGGGAAGAAACCTTGAGCAGGACCAGGATCATAACGGGGGACCCTCCTGCCGAGGGCCAGACTGGTGGATCAGGGACGGCAGCAGCACAGCAGGCAGGTGGAAGCAGCAACGGGATGACCGGGGGTGGGGACAGCAGGCAGGTGGAAGCAGCAGCGGGATGACCAGGGGTGGAGACCGCAGGCCAGCACGCAGCTCCCGAAGCTCCGGCCCAATCATCAAGTCTCAGGTTGGGGTGCAGGGTCGGGGAAAGGTTGAGAAGGGGCAGGGCCAGGGAGAGGAGTCTTGAGGGACGAACCTTCTCCCCCGCCCAAAAGGGGCCGTTACCCTGCCCCCCTCACTCCCACACTGCAGGTTCCGGTGTCCGGCAAAGGATGCTGCAACATGGACAAAAGAGAGAAAAGGGAGGAGAAGGGGAGGCCAGCACAAGACACTACAGGAACGACTCTGGCACACTAGAGTTTACATTACCTAGAGATTTACCAACACCAGCTAGAGGTTTACTAAACACTAACTATAGGCTTTACTAAACAGAAATGTTTTAAGTTTAGTTTTAAAGGTGGAGGTGGTGTCGGCCTCCTTAACCCAGATTGGAAGTTGGTTCCATAGTAATGGTGCCTGATAGCAGAACGCCCGCCCTCCAAATCTACATTTGGATACTCTAGGAACTACGAGTAAACCTGCACTCTGAGAACGGAGAGCTCTGACAGGAACATAAGGCACTATCAGGTCTTGCAAATAATGCGGAGCTAAGCTGTTTTGGGCTTTATACGCAAGTAATACAATTTTAAATTGGATTCTGAATTTTACGGGTAGCCAATGGAGCGACGCTAACATTAAACATTTTAAACACTAGTTAACGCATCACAGACTAGTTAACGCATCACAGACTAGTTAACCCATCACAGACTAGTTAACCCATCACAGACTAGTTAACGCATCACAGACTAGTTAACCCATCACTGACTAGTTAACCCATCACATATTAGTTAATCCACCATCGACTAGTTAATCCATCACTGACTAGTTAACCCATCACAGACTAGTGAATCCACCATCGACTAGTTAACCCATCACTGACTAGTTAACCCATCACAGACTAGTTAACCCATCACTGACTAGTTAACCCATCACAGACTAGTTAAACCCTCACAGACTAGTTAACCCATCACAGACTAGTTAATCCACCATCGACTAGTTAACCCATCACTGACTAGTTAACCCATCACTGACTAGTTAACCCATCACAGACTAGTTAACCCATCACTGACTAGTTAATCCACCATCGACTAGTTAACCCATCACTGACTAGTTAAACCATCACAGGCTAGTTAACCCATCACAGACTAGTTAATCCACCATCGACTAGTTAACCCATCACTGACTAGTTAACCCATCACTGACTAGTTAACCCATCACAGACTAGTTGACCCACCAAAGAATAGTTAAACCATCACAGACTAGTTAAACCATCACAGACTAGTTAAACCATCACATACTAGTTAACGCATAACCGACTAGTTAACCCATCACAGACTAGTTAACCCACCACATAATAATTAACCCATCACTGACTAGTTAACCCACCACAGACTAGTTACCCCACCACAGACCAGTTAACCCACCACAGATAAATTCAGCTATCACCGACTAGTTAAAGCACTACCGACTAGTTAACCCATCACATACTAGTTAACGCACCACATAATAATTAACCCACCACAGAATAATGAACCCACGACTGACTAGTTAACCCACCACCGACTAGTTAACCCATCACAGACTAGTTAAGGCATCACAGACTAATTAACGCATCACAGACTAATTAACCCATCACATACTAGTTAACCCATTACATAATAATTAACCCACCAAAGACTAATTAACCCATCACATATTAGTTAACCCATCACAGTCTAATTAACCCACCACCGACTAGTTAACCCATCACAGACTAGTTAACCCACCACAGATAAATTAACCCATCACTGACTAGTTAAAGCACTACCGACTAGTTAACCCGTCACATACTAGTTAACGCTCCACATAATAATTAACCCATCACAGGCTAGTTAATGCATCACAGACTAGTTAACCCATCACATACTAGTTAAGACATCACAGACTAATTAACGCATCACAGACTAATTAACCCATCACATACTAGTTAACCCATTACATAATAATTAACCCACCACAGACTAATTAACCCATCACATATTAGTTAACCCATCACAGTCTAATTAACCCACCACCGACTAGTTAATCCACCATCGACTAGTTAACCCATCACATACTAGTTAGGGTTAGGGTTAGGATTAGTGCGGACGCTGCACCGATCCGTCTGTCAATCTCACGCTCCATCGTTCCCTCACTCGTGAACAAGACCCCGAGATACTTGAACTCCTCCACCTGAGGCAGGACTTCTCCACCCACCCGGAGAAGGCATGCCACCCTTTCCCGATTGAGAACCATGGCCTCGGTTTTGGAGGTGCTGATTCTCATCCCTGCCGCGTCGCACTCGGCCTCAAACCGCCCCAGCACATGCTGAAGGTCCCGGTCCGATGAAGCCAACAGGACAACGTCATCCGCAAAAAGCAGAGACGAAATCCTGTGGTTCCCAAACCGGATCCCCTCCGGCCCCTGGCTGCGCCTAGAAATCCTGTCCATAAAAATTATGAACAGGACCGGTGACAAAGGGCAGCCCTGCCGGAGTCCAACATGCACCGGGAACAAGTCTGACTTACTGCCGGCAATGCGAACCAAACTCCTGCTCCGATCATATAGAAACCAGACAGCCCTTAGTAGAGGGACCCGGACTCCATACTCACTCAGCACCCCCCACAGAATGGCACGAGGGACACGGTCAAATGCCTTCTCCAGATCCACAAAACACATGTAGACTGGTTGGGCAAATTCCCATGAACCCTCGAGCACCCTGCGGAGGGTATAGAGCTGGTCCAGTGTTCCGCGACCGGGACGAAAACCGCATTGTTCCTCCTGAATCCGAGGTTCAACTATCGGCCGTAATCTCCTCTCCAGTACCCTGGCGTAGACTTTCCCCGGGAGGCTGAGAAGTGTGATCCCCCTGTAGTTGGAACACACTCTCCAGTCCCCCTTTTTAAACAGAGGGACCACCACCCCGGTTTGCCACCCCAGCGGTACTGTCCCCTTCCTCCATGTGATGTCGCAGAGGCGTGTCAACCAAGACAGCCCTACGACATCCAGAGACTTGAGGTACTCAGGGCGAATCTCATCCACCCCACTGAGGAGCTTATGAACCACCTCAGTGACCTCGGCTTGGGTGATGGATGAGCACGCCCCAGAGTCCCCACTCTCTGCTTCCTCAGTGGAAGGCATGTCAGTCGGGTTGAGGAGATCCTCAAAGTATTCCTTCCACCGTCCGAAGATGTCTCCAGTCGAGGTCAACAGCTCCCAACCCAGACCATAAACGGTGCCGGCAGAGTACTGCTTCCCTCTTCTGAGGCGCCGAACGGTCCTCCAGAATTTCCTCGAGGTCGACCGAAAGTCCTCCTCCATGGCCTCCCCATAAATAGAATTAATTATTATTATTATTTATGTGACGCGGTAATGATTAGGACGAGTATTATTGGACGAGTGTCCTGTAAGAACGGCAAGGCAAGTTTATCTGTACAGCACAATTCAACACAAGGTAATTCAAAGTGCTTTACATCAACATTAAAAGCGGCAAGACACAATTAAACAGTAAATAACAAATAAAATGAAATAAAATGATAAGAAAAGAGGTAAAATAATAAAAAGCACAAGTTGTTAAAAAGTAAGGGCAGTAGATCCAGCAGGTACATCTCATTCTTACAATGGCAAGAATTACGTTTCTATACGGTCAAAACGTACAAAGACCAGGTCAAATACAGGATTACAAAAGTAATCTGTAACAATTCGTACGGTGAATCAAACCAATTTGACAATTCTACGTCACAATGCCTGCTTTCAGGACTTATCCATAACATTGCGCGGTTTTCAAAAAGTATTTAATTTAAGAGTACGCTTAAACAACAAATAAAATCAAATAAAATGATAAGAAAAGAGGTAAAATAATAAAAATGACAAGTTGTTAAAAGTAAGGGCAGTAGAGTACAACAGGTAAGTATTTAATTAAACAGTAATGTTTTTATCCTGATTTAAAGGATCTACAGTTGGAGCAGACCTCAGGTCTACAGGAAGTTTGTTCCACCGGTGAGGAGCAGAATAACTGAACGCTGCTGAACCTTGCTTGGTTCTGGTTCTGGAACCACAACAAACCAGATCCAGATGAAGCTCAGGGGTCTGGGAGCTTCATAGGAACTAACAGATCCAGATGAACCTCAGGGGTCTGGGAGCTTCATAGGAACTAACAGATCCAGATGAACCTCAGGGGTCTGGGAGCTTCATAGGAACTAACAGATCCAGATGAACCTCAGGGGTCGGGGAGCTTCATAGGAACTAACAGATCCACCATGTATTTTGGTCCAAGACCATTCACGTCTTTGTAGACCAGCAGTAAGATTTTAAACTCTGTCCTTTGACTCACTGGAAGCCAGTGTAGTGATTTCATGACCGGTGTGATGTGGTAAGAAATGCTCATGTTTTGCTGTAGTAGTGGGACGCTGCGTCCCAGAACCAGCAGGGGACCCACCAGGATGTTTTATGTGCTGTTCTTGAAGCTGTAAACTTTTCTGCTTTCATGAGCTTCATCAGCAGTCTTCTGGCCACTGAAGGAAGGTTGCTTCCCCCGTCCTCGGCGGGTCGGACAGGCTTGGTTTTTGCCCTCGGCTGCTGATCCAGTTTTGAAAACAACCCTCAGATTTTGCCCGATCGATCCCAGAGACGTTTTAATGTCACATTTTGCTTTTGTGTGTCATGTCCATCTTGTATTCATCTCTTTTCCATCAGAAACGTGCACTTGGTTTTCTGATCTGTTCAACACTCGTGCTGCATCTTGAAGAGGCCCGTCGGACCTTTTACAAGGAGGTGAAATGAAAACATTCCCCTCACACGCGTTCATTCACCCGGGCCTGTTCAGACTCTCAGAGAGGAGCTGCCAGCTCCAGCCCCGCCAGCCTTTCATGAGGCGCATGTCTTTGTGTTTGCCGATGGCGGCGTGTCGTGTTGTGGACATGAATAATACACCTCCTTATTGGTCCTGTTTCTATAGCAACAAGACGTATTTGCCAGGCAGATCTGAGTCTGGCGAGTCAGTGGGTTCAGGCTGGCACAGACGCGCTGGGAGCTTCAGCAGATCCAAAGTCGTCCTGCAGGAGAAGGAAAAACATTTTCATCTGATCATATGTGCAGAACCTGCGCTCCTAACCCCAGTTTTTATCCCAGAAACGTGCACATGGAGTGGGTTTTTAATATGACACCGGTCCCAGTATTGGTGCAAGTTCTGACCACATGTGCACATGCGGCACATGCACTAATATTAACTGATGAAATATGTATGAGGGTATTCCTCCGTCAGCTGCAGCCTGTCACAGGCTCTGTCCACGGCTCTGGCACGTCTTATTAAGTCCATCTTTTCACTCATTACACCACAGCTCCCCCTGTAGTGATGTTTACATCACCAAGAGGTAGAAATGTGCACAGCATCGGCTCAAAAGTACATACCAAAGCAAAATGATTATCTGCATGGATCCAGCACTGCAGTCCCTCAGACAGCAGACAGAGCTGTCAGGGGAAAGTTTAGCAGCTTCATCAGCACAAAATGAGCTGTATGCTGCTTGTTTCATAACAAACAGGAAAGACGCTAATCAATAGTACAGTGATCAGACCAATACTGTGATCAGAACAGATTAACGGCAAATAAATTAAAACAAAGCAACAATAGAGTAATCACAAGTAAATGCAGTATTCAGAACGTTTGCCATGAAGCTCAAAATTGAGCTCTGGTTCATTCTGTTTCCACGGATCTCTCTCAAGTTGTTTCTACAGCTTAATCGGAGTCCACCTGTGGTGAATTCAGTTGATTGGACTTGATTTGGAAAGACACACACCTGTCTATATAAGCTCTCACAGTTGGCAGTGCATGTTGCAACACAAACCAAACATGAAGTCAAAAGAATTGTCTTCAGACCTCCCAAACAGGATTGTTTCGAGGCACAAATCTGGGGAAGGGTACAGAAAAATGTCTGCTGCTTTGAAGGTCCCAGTGAGCACTGTGGCCTGCATCATCCTTAAATGGAAGAAGTTTGGAACCACCAGGAATCTCACTAGAGCTGGCCGCAGCTTAAGCTGAGCAATCGGGGGAGAAGGGCCTTAGTCAGAGAGGTGACCAAGGACCCGACGGTCACGCTGTCAGAACTCCAGCGTTCCTCTGTGGAGAGAGGAGAAACTTCAAGAAGGACAACCATCTCTGCAGCAATCCACCAATCAGGCTTGTATGGTAGAGTGGCCAGGCGCAAGCCCCTCCTTACTAAAAAGCACATGGCAGCCCGACTGGAGTTTGCCAAAAGGCACCTGGAGGACTCTCAGACCATGAGAAAAAAAATCCTCTGGTCTGATGAGACAAAGATTGAACTATTTGGCATGAATTCCACGCGTGGTGTTTGGAGGAGACCAGGCACCGCTCATCACCTGGAGAACACCATCCCTACAGTGAAGCATGGTGGTGGCAGCATCATGCTGTGGGGGTGTTCTTCATCAGCAGGACCTGGGCGACTAGTCAGGATTGAGGGAAAGATGAATGCAGCCATGTACAGAGACATCTTGGATGAAAACCTGATCCAGAGCGCTGTTGACCTCAGACTAGGACGACGCTTCATCTTTCAATTCAATTCAATTCAATTCAATTCAATTTTATTTATATAGCGTCTAATACAACAGATGTTGTCTCTAGACGCTTTCCAGAGATCCAGAACATGAACATAAACATAAACATAAACATAAGCCCCCGAGCAATTATTATATAAACAATGGCAGGTAAAAACTCCCCTAGTGGGAGAAAAGCCTTAAGCCAAACAGTGGCAAGGAAAAACTCCCCTTTAGGAGGGAAGAAACCTTGAGCAGGACCAGGCTCATAAGGGGGGACCCTCCTGCCGAAGGCCAGACTGGGGGAGTCAGGGACGGCAACAGCACACAGCAGGCAGGTGGAAGCAGCAGCGGGATGACCAGAGGTGGGGGGGGGGGGCGTCAGCAGCACACAACAGTCATGTGGAAGCAGCAGCGGGATGACCAGAGGGGGGGGGGGGCGTCAGCAGCACACAACAGTCACGTGGAAGGAGTAGCGGGATGACCAGAGGGGGGGGGGGGGGGGTGCAGGCAGGCGGAAGCAGCAACAGCAGACATCCACGTAGGCAGGTGGAAGAAGCAATGGGATGACCAGAGGGGGGGGAGGGCCGGGAACACAGGCCAGAACGCAGCTCCTGAGGCTCCGGCCTGCAAACATACACAAAAGAGAAAAAAGGGGGGGCCAGCACAAGAAACTACAGGAACGATGGACAAAAATGATAGCTATGAGATATTTATAATAAATAAAAATGGTAATGGAGAAGAGAGGCAGGGAAAAGGAGAGGAGAAGAAGGGTGAGAGGCACCGCCCAGCGGATCATGTCGGTGCCCCCCTGCAGCATAAGCCTATAGCAGCATATCTACCGCGAAGCTATATTTGAGACTAACTATTATAGTTTTGTTCTATAGCTGCGACTATGACTACTGACTCTAACACACTAGAGTTTACACTACCTAGAGATTTACCAACACCAGCTAGAGGTTTACTAAACACTAACTATAGGCTTTACTAAACAGAAAGGTTTTAAGTTTAGTTTTAAAGGTGGAGGTGGTGTCAGCCTCCTTAACCCAGATTGGAAGTTGGTTCCAAAGTAGTGGTGCCTGATAGCAGAACGCCCGCCCTCCAAATCTACATTTAGATACTCTAGGAACTACGAGTAAACCTGCACTCTGAGAGCGGAGAGCTCGGCCAGGAACATAAGGCACTATCAAATCTTGTAAATACTGCGGAGCTAAGCCGTTTTGGGCTTTATATGCAAGTAATAAAATTTTAAATTGAATTCTGAATTTTACAGGTAGCCAATGGAGCGACGCTAACACTGGAGAGACGTGGTCTCTCCTGCTAATTCCTGTCAGTACTCGTGCTGCTGCATTCTGGATCAGCTGGAGCCTATTCAGCAAATTACTTGGACATCCTGCTAACAACACATTACAGTAATCCAGTCTAGAAGATACAAACGCATGAACTAGTTTTTCTGCATCCCTCTGCGAGAGGATTTTCCTAATTTTTGCAATATTACGGAGATGGAAAAACGCTATTTTACAAACCTGATTAACATATGGTTTAAACGACAAATCCTGATCGAAAACAACACCAAGGTTTCTCACAGTTGCACTGGAAGCCATCGCAACACCATCTAATCCCTTCCTAAGATGCTCTGGACCAAGAATGATAACCTCTGTTTTATCTGAATTTAAAAGCAAAAAATTTCAGGACATCCAGTCCTTGATGTCCCTAAGACATGCCTGAAGTTTAACTAACGGTTCCGTTTCATCCGGCTTCATAGACAAGTAGAGCTGCGTATCATCAGCATAGCAATGAAAGTGTATGCCGTGATTCTGGATTATACTTCCCAAGGGCTGCATGTATAAACTAAACAAGATTGGCCCTAGCACTGAACCCTGCGGAACACCATAACAGACCCTCGACTGTTCTGAAGAAACCTCATGTACATGAACAAACTGGAACCTGTCAGATAGATATGATTTAAACCAACGTAGAGCTGTCCCTTTAATCCCAACAACATGCTCTAACCTGTGCAGTAAAATGCCATGATCAACAGTGTCAAAAGCAGCACTGAGGTCCAGTAGAACCAGTATGGACACTAGTCCCTTATCTGAGGCCATAAGAAGGTCATTCGTAACTCGAACCAGTGCTGTCTCTGTGCTATGATGCATTCTGAACCCTGACTGAAAGACTTCAAACAGATCATTTCTATACAAATAGTCACATAACTGGCTTGAAACTGCCTTTTCCAGAATTTTAGACACAAATGGAAGGTTGGAAATTGGTCTATAATTAGCTAAGGTGTCTGGGTCAAGAGAAGGTTTTTTAAGTAAAGGTTTAATTACTGCGACTTTGAAAACCTGTGGTACATATCCTAAACTTAGGGATAGGTTGATTTGGTCCAGTATTGTCACACCAATAAGAGAAAAAACATTTTTGAATAGTCGAGTCGGGATGGGGTCTAACATACATGTGGTTGACTTAGCTCTATTAACGAGTGAAGTCAGCTCAGGGAGATCTATAGGATCAAAACAGTCTAGAGACAAGTCAGAGCCTAGGGAAGTCGCTAAAGCTGAAGAAACGCCCACAACCGGCTGGTTGATTTCTTCTCTAATTCTCGTGATTTTACTGTTAAAGAAGCTCATAAAGTCCTCACTACTGAGAGCTGCAGGAATACACGGCTCCACAGAGCTGTGACTCTTTGTCAGCCTGGCTACAGTGCTGAACAGAAAACGTGGGTTACTTTTGTTATCCTCTATCAACGTTGAATAATAAGCTGTTCTTGCTTTGCGAATGGCTTTTTTATATACTATTAGAATATCTTTCCATTCCCGATAAGAGTCTACAGACTTACAAGAGTGCCACTTCCTTTCTATTTTACGCACGCTTTGTTTCAACATGCGAATATCTGAATTGTACCAGGGAGTTAAGCTCCTGTGGCTAGAAACCCTCCTTTTCAAAGGAGCAACTTCATCTAAAGCTGAGTGCAACAGATCAGCAGTGTTACTAACAAGAAAATCAACATCAACATCAGAGGTAGAACCCAGGTCACTGGCCTCTATTGCTTCAGTAGAGGCTTCACTATTTTCCACTGTCGCAAGACGAGCAATGGTCTCCTTAAATTTAGCAATAGCTTCATCAGACAAACATCTGCTAAAATAATACCTCCTGCCCTGCACTTCAACATCAACAACATTCAATTCCAACGTTATTAAATAATGGTCGGATAAAAGGGAGTTAACAGGTGACACCAACAGACCATCAGTTTCAACACCGTAGGTGAGAACGAGATCGAGAGTATGACCAAAACAATGCGTCGGCCCGTCCACTTTTTGTGAGATACCCATTGATTCTAGAAGAGAATTGAAAGCTAATTTAAGATTATCTCTTTCAACATCCATATGAATATTAAAATCACCCACTATGATGAATTTATCTGTACTGATCAATAATCCAGAAAAGAAATCTGAAAATTCAGACAAAAACTCTAGATAAGCGCCAGCAGGGGGCCGATACACTACCACTAACACAACTGGCTTCTCTGATTTCCAGCTCGGAAATTTCAGACTAAGCATGAGGCTTTCAAACGTATTATGATTGCACTCAGCAGGACAACGACCCAAAGCACACAGCCAAAATATCAAAGGAGTGGCTTCAGAACAACCATGTCAATGGCCTTGAGTGGCCCAGCCAGAGCCCAGACCTGAATCCCATCGAACATCTCTGGAGAGATCTGAAAATGGCTGTACACCGACGCTCCCCATCCAACCTGATGGAGCTTGAGAGGGTCTGTAAGGAAGAATGGGCAAAACTGCCCAAGAATAGGTGTGCCAAACTTGTAGCAACCTATTCAAAAAGACTTGAGGCTGTAATTGCTGCCAGAGGAGCTTCTACAAAGTGTTAAGCAAACGTTATGAATACTTATGCTCATATAATAATAATAATAAATAATAATTCATTTTATTTAACGGCGCCTTTCATGTCACCCAAGGTCACCTTACAGAATAAAAACAAACAATACAATACAGGAAATATAATAGTAATACAGTAGAAATTATAATACATACACACATACACAATACATACAAATAGACAATCAAGGAGCAACAGTACAGATAACAGTATGGTGGGAGGTAGTGTGTGGTGACCGGTCAAAGTGAATGGGCAAGTTTAAACAGGTGAGTCTTGAGTTGCGTTTTGAATGTGGTGATGGAGTCTATTTGTCTTATGTATGGGGGGAGGGAGTTCCAGAGTCTGGGTGCCGTACAACTGAAAGCTCGGGCACCCATGCTGCTAAGGTGTGAGGTGGGGGTGGAAAGAAGTCCAGCAGAGGTTGAGCGGAGGGTACGGGAGGGAGTGTATTCTTTCAGTAGGTCACAGAGGTAGGTGGGGGCTAGGTTGTGAAGGGCTTTGTGGGTGAGGAGGAGGTTTTTATAAATGATACGGTATTGGACTGGGAGCCAGTGGAGTTGGATAAGAACGGGGGTGATGTGGTCAGATGACTTGATGCGGGTGATGATCCGGGCGGCCGAGTTCTGAATGAGTTGTAGTTTGTTGGTGAGTTTGGTTGGGAGGCCAGTGAGGAGAGCATTACAGTAATCGATACGGGATGTGACGAATGAGTGGACCAGGATTTCAGTGCTGGATTGGGACAGTGCTGGACGAAGTCTGGAGATGTTGCGGAGGTGGAAGAATGCAGTCCGGGTGATGTTGTGGATGTGAGGTGCAAATGAGAGTGTATTGTCCAGAATGACGCCGAGGCTCTTGACGTGGGGGGAAAAGGGTACCGGGAAGCCGTCGATGATGATGGGAGGGGCGGGAGAGGGTTGCGACTTGGTGAGGGTGGATTTGGAGCCGATGAGAAGAGCCTCAGTTTTATTGCCGTTGAGTTTGAGGAAGTTATTGCTCATCCAGGTATTTATGTCGTGTAGGCAGGTGGTGAGGGAAGCGGGAGGAATGGCAGCGGTGGGGTTGGAGGAGATATATATCTGTGTGTCATCGGCGTAAGTGTGAAAATGGATCCCATGGTGCCGGAGAATTGAACCTAGGGGTAGGAGGTAGATGGTGAAGAGGAGTGGACCCAGTACTGACCCCTGGGGGACACCCATTGTGACACCCGTGCACCCGGATTTATGGTTCTGTAGTTGGACAAACTGTTGACGGTCAGTGAGGTAAGATGAAAGCCAGGAGAGTGCAACACCAGTGATCCCAATGCCAGCCAGGCGGTCCAGGAGTATTGGGTGAGAAATGGTGTCGAAAGCTGCGCTGAGGTCCAGGAGGATGAGGATGGTGAGTAGGCCAGAGTCAGCTGCACGGAGGAGGTCGTTGGTGATTTTAACCAGGGCTGTTTCAGTGCTGTGATTGGGGCGGAAACCGGATTGGAAGGGTTCGTGGAGGTTATTTGAGTTTAGGTGGGACTGTAATTGTGCTGCTACCACCTTTTCCAGAGTTTTGGAGATGAAGGGAAGGTTGGAGATGGGCCTGTAGTGATTGAGGTCAGATGGGTCTGCACCTGGTTTTTTTAGGGTGGGTGTGATGGCAGCTAGTTTCAGGATTGGGGGAACGGTTCCAGTGGTGAGGGAAGAATTAATTATTTTGGTAATCATGGGGGAAATGGATGGCAGACATGCTTTGACAAGCAGGGTGGGGAGGGGATCAAGCTGACAGGTGGTGGTTTTGGCTTTACGAATGAGTTCTGAGATGGTGTGTTCTGATACCGGAGTGAAATTGGTGAGAGGACTGGAGAGGGGTTGGTTGGTGGTGGTTATCCAGGGTGGGTCATTTGTGGAAGAGCGTGTTGAGGCCAGTTGATGGTGAATGATGTTGATTTTGGAGCTGAAGAAGTCCAGGAAGGCGGTGCACTGGTCAGTGGAGATGTCTGGAGGGAGGGTTTTTGGAGGCTGAAGTAAGCGGTTGACGGTTGAAAAAAGGACTCTATTGTTTCCTGTGGCAGAAGTAATGAGGTTGGAGTAATATGATGATTTGGCGGTATTAAGTGCATTTTTGTAGAGCTGAAGGTGATCGGAGTACATTTGGATGTGCACAGTGAGTCCGGTCCTTTTGTAGAGTCGCTCCAGTTGACGGCCTGTGGATTTGAGCTGGTGGAGGTCAGGGGTGAACCAGGGGGCAGAGTGGGTAAATGAAACTGAGCGGGTTTTAAGTGGAGCCAGGGCAGTGAGAGAGGAGGAGAGACAGTTATTGTAGTGTTGTACCAGATCGGCAGGGGAGGGGGATGAGGGGGGATTGGGGAAGGAGCTGATAAGGGTAGAGAGATCTGTGGGGTTGATGTGTTTGATGTTTCTGAAGGAGATGATCCGTTGTTCTTTGACTTTGTGCAAATGGGTGTGGATGTCATAAAGTATGGCTTTGTGGTCCGAGATGGGGAAGTCCATGATAGTGAGGTTGGCGGGAATTATGTCTGTGCAGCAGATTAAATCGAGAATGT
Source organism: Cololabis saira (assembly GCF_033807715.1). Taxonomy (NCBI): domain Eukaryota; kingdom Metazoa; phylum Chordata; class Actinopteri; order Beloniformes; family Belonidae; genus Cololabis; species Cololabis saira. The sequence goes on along the minus strand of NC_084604.1, from coordinate 2,751,251 downwards.
GACCTTTGCTATGTGTTGCGAGGTTGACGTGTTGTGTGATACCAAGGCAGTTCAGAAGTGATGTGAAGTCGTTTGCTAGGGTGCAGGATGGGTCGTCAATATGAATGTTGAAATCGCCATGGAGGATAACAGTGGGGGACATTGTGCATACAGATGTTAACAGTGATGAGAATTCAGTAAGGAAAACAGCGGAGGGTTTTGGTGGTCTGTAGATGGTAATGATGATGATGGGTTTGGGTCCAGAGAGTTTTACAGCTAGGCATTCAAAGGAGGAGTGTTGGGGGACAGTGAGAGCAGTGACTTTTATGTTTTTACGGTAGATGAGAGCCAGGCCCCCCCCCCTCCCAGTGGCGCGGGGTTTACTAAAAAAGGAAAAGCCCGGTGGGGTGGTTGCATTTAACTGAGTGAAATCATTCGGCTGTTGCCACGTCTCTGTGAGGCAGAAAATGTCCAGAGTTTTGTCGGTGATGAGATCAGAGATGAGAAGGGCCTTATTGGTTAGTGATCGGATATTGAGAAGACAGAGTTTGAGACAGGTGAGTGGTGTATATGCAGCTGCTTTGGGCAGGGGAGAGAGTACACTGTGATTGACAGGATTGATATGGCGGTCTGTGCGGGGAGGGGGGCGTGGCTCCTTGAAAGTCACATGGAAACGGAGGGGTCTGACAGTTATAATGGTATCGATTGGGCGACCGACAGCAGGGGCTGTAATGACAGCAGGGGCCTGTAGGAGGAGCGATTCACAGATGGCAAGGGATGTAGTGACAGCAGGGGCCTGTAGGGGGAGTGATTCACCGAGGGAGGGAGGAGAAGAAGAAGGCACTGGTGGCACGGGGGAGTGGGCGTGGCATGTAAATAGTCATGCATGAGTGTCCTGTATGTAGTCAATGGTGTGTACAGTGCGCTGTATGTTTGTTGTAAGCATGCAACAGTGGGACAGCAACAGTGTGGGGCGGAGTGACAGGGGCTGTCCGATCAGCTGGGGCGACCGCTGCGGCGGGGGAGCCGGCATCAGGCGGCGGGAGAGTGGAGACCGGATCAGCTGGGGCGACCACTGCGGCGGGGGAGCCGGCATCAGGCGGCGGGAGAGTGGAGTCCAGGTCAGCGGGGTTGGCAGGAGGACCGGCGCCCAGAATAATCACGGAGTCCAGGCGAGTCTCTTCATTCCTGATCCAGTGGAGGTTGGAAATGCGCTGCTCCAGCTCTGCGATTTTCTGGGATTTGCGGAGGCAGCTGTCGCAGTCGTGAGGGGAGGTGAGTGGAGCCATGGGGGAAGATGGGGTAACCTAGAAACCAGAGAACAAAACTGCGGCAGCAACTGTGTTTGGCGTGAAGTCACTTGCTTTTGCTGCGGTTCGTGAGCTGTACCGCTCAGCTTATGAGTTCTGAAATTAAACTTACGCGCGGGGACTCCGAGAGGAGTCCGCGGCGGTGTGTGGGCACAGATCGGGTGGGTTTGGATCCGGTAGAGAGCGGGACTTACCGGCACGGGCCCAAATGCTGGGCCCGTTGAGGTGAGTGAGTTTGGTGGTAGTGGTACGATTTTTTTCCCACGCTGTCAAAAACGCTGCGTTCACTGCTGCAATGCTGCTTCCGCGTTCTGCTTCCTGCGTTCTGCCAGAAAACAAAAACTACGGCAGCAACTGTGTTTGACGTGCTTTTGCTGCGGTTTACGTGTGCTGTACGGCTCAGTTGATGAGTTCTGTAATGGAACTTACGCGCGGGGACTCCGAGAGGAGTCCGCGGCGGTGTGTGGGCACAGATCGGGTGGGTTTGGATCCGGTAGAGAGCGGGACTTACCGACACGGGCCCAGGTGCTGGGCCCGTTGAGGTGAGTGAGTTTGGTGGTAGTGGTGAGATTTTTTCCCACGCTGTCAAAGCGCTGTGTTCACTGCTGCACTGCTGCTTCCGCGTTCTGCTTCCCGCGTTCTGTTTCCCGCGTGACGTATGATTTCTTGTTATTTTTATTTTTAATACATTTACAAAAGTCGCATCAAAACTTCTTTCATGTTGTCATTATGGGGTGTTTTGTGTAGAATTTTGAGAAAAAAAATGAATTTATTCCTATTATCAATAGGGCTGTAACATATGAGAATGTGGGAAAAGTGAAGCGTCCTGAATACTTTCCGGACTGACTGTATATACGTATATATATATACAGTGTTTCCCCTACCATTGTATAGCAGAATTACGGCGTAGGATACGCGGCGACACGCACCGTACGTTGCGCGTCGCCGCGTACCCTTTGCCGTAGGTTCTGCTTGTTGTTTAGCTTACATTTTTGTTCTGATTGAGCTTCTTTTTTTGGTAAGCAATAATAATGAAAATAACACAGACAATAGATTGTCTTTCCACTAGAACCACTAAAGGTTCATTTTTTCCCCAGTCAAATGCATGTAACTATGTTATAACAAAACGGGGAAAAAAAATCTTCTACAATGTATATTTATATATGTATGTATGTATGTATATATGTATATATATACATATATATGTATATATATTTATAACTGATATAATCTCAATTGTGAATAGGGATGTTTTGTGGCATATGCCGTCAGCACAAGCTTTTCATAGAGATCCCTCTGAAATATCTAGAAAAGATGTGCTCAATGCTCATATGGGTCAGACCTTTCTGGCCCATGACACTTTGGTTAAAGGTTAGATTAAGCCTAATGATTTCATTGAAGTGATATCATTCAGCAATATAGGCCTACAATGATTTTTAATGTAAAACTTTTTTATATTGCTGCATGTCACATGTCCAATATGCCGTCCCACGCGCCTCGTCTGTTTAGGGTTTTTTCGGTGGGTACCACCGGGCCTGAAAACAATTCTAGGGGAAACACTGTATATATATATATATATATATCTATATATATATATATATATATATATAGATATATATGCATGTATATATTAGGGCTGGGACTTTATCGCGTTAATTATGATTAATTAATTACAGAAAAATAACGCGACAAAAAAAACGCATTTAATTGCAATTTACTTTTGCACTCCAAACAGTGCGTTTCTCGTTGCACGAGTTCCCGGTATAAGTTATCCGTAATACTGATGCACAGAACTCAACACGAGAACAAACAATGGAAACCCAAACCGATGGGAAGTCGTTTCTGGGTTCGGAGGGCGGAAATTCTAGTTTTAAAAAACTACCGAGTGGAAACCTGGATAAAAGCACAGGTGTGTGCAAGTGGGGAAGAAAGAATGTGCCTTCTATCAGCGGAGCTCCTTCAGCCTCCGCTGCCTCCTCAATGCAGAACATGTTGCAGCTGCACAGACGACGTTCCTAGTTCCAGCAGGCAGTGTCGCCAATCCATGTACATGGAATGGACTTGAAAGTGCTGTTTTTTAATTTTACTAAACAAAAACAAATGTGTTTAAGACATAGAAAGTTTACAAAAAGTCCTGAAAAGCTTGAATATAGCTAACTTGAATTTAAGTTTGTGCCTTGTGGACAATGCAATCATATTCCTATTGCACTTTATGTTAATTCAATTCAATTCAATTCAATTTTATTTATATAGCGTCTAATACAACAGATGTTGTCTCTAGACGCTTTCCAGAGATCCAGAACATGAACATAAACATAAACATAAACCCCCGAGCAATTATTATATAAACAATGGCAGGTAAAAACTCCCTTAGTGGGAGAAAAGCCTTAAGCCAAACAGTGGCAAGGAAAAACTCCCCTTTAGGAGGGAAGAAACCTTGAGCAGGACCAGGCTCATAAGGGGGGACCCTCCTGCCGAAGGCCAGACTGGGGGAGTCAGGGACGTCGACAGCACACAGCAGGCAGGTGGAAGCAGCAGCGGGATGACCAGAGGTGGGGGGGGGGGGCGTCAGCAGCACACAACAGTCATGTGGAAGGAGTAGCGGGATGACCAGAGGGGGGGGGGGGTGCAGGCAGGCGGAAGCAGCAACAGCAGACATCCACGTAGGCAGGTGGAAGAAGCAATGGGATGACCAGAGGGGGGGGAGGGCCGGGAACACAGGCCAGAACGCAGCTCCTGAGGCTCCGGCCTGCAAACATACACAAAAGAGAAAAAAGGGGGGCCGGCACAAGAAACTACAGGAACGATGGACAAAAATGATAGCTATGAGATATTTATAATAAATAAAAATGGTAATGGAGAAGAGAGGCAGGGAAAAGGAGAGGAGAAGAAGGGTGAGAGGCACCGCCCAGCGGATCATGTCGGTGCCCCCCTGCAGCATAAGCCTATAGCAGCATATCTACCGCGAAGCTATATTTGAGACTAACTATTATAGTTTTGTTCTATAGCTGCAACTATGACTACTGACTCTAACACACTAGAGTTTACACTACCTAGAGATTTACCAACACCAGCTAGAGGTTTACTAAACACTAACTATAAGCTTTACTAAACAGAAAGGTTTTAAGTTTAGTTTTAAAGGTGGAGGTGGTGTCAGCCTCCTTAACCCAGATTGGAAGTTGGTTCCAAAGTAATGGTGCCTGATAGCAGAACGCCCGCCCTCCAAATCTACATTTAGATACTCTAGGAACTACGAGTAAACCTGCACCCTGGGAGCGGAGAGCTCTGACAGGAACATAAGGCACTATCAAATCTTGTAAATACTGCGGAGCTAAGCCGTTTTGGGCTTTATATGCAAGTAATAAAATTTTAAATTGGATTCTGAATTTTACGGGTAGCCAATGGAGCGACGCTAACACTGGAGAGACGTGGTCTCTCCTGCTAATTCCTGTCAGTACTCGTGCTGCTGCATTCTGGATCAGCTGGAGCCTATTCAGCAAATTACTTGGACATCCTGCTAACAACACATTACAGTAATCTAGTCTAGAAGATACAAACGCATGAACTAGTTTTTCTGCATCCCTTCTGCGAGAGGATTTTCCTAATTTTTGCAATATTACGGAGATGGAAAAACGCTATTTTACAAACCTGATTAACATATGGTTTAAACGACAAATCCTGATCGAAAACAAGTGTGTGTTAACTCCTAACAAGGAGTTAACACTCCTTCCCCCCCAGCGAGGTGACATTCCATGTCCCCACTGTGAGGGTTTTGGTCCAGGGATTGGGTCGTCGAGGCACCCCGCCACGACTGTTACCAAGTCCACATAGCGGGACGGCGAACCCGCGTCGCCGTTTCAGGCTGAGCCCGGCCGGGTCCTACGGGCAAAGACCCGGCCACCAGGCGCTCGCCAGCGAGCCCCGACCCCAGGCCTGGCTCCAGGGCGGGGCCCCGGTGATGCCGATCCGGGCGACGTAGCGGTCCTCGATGTCTTCTTTTTCATGACAAGCTTGTGAACCGCTCTTAGTCTGGCCCGTCACCTTGGACCTGTTTGCCATGGGAGACCCTACCAGGGGCGTAAGTGCCCCCGACAACATAGCTCCTAGGATCACTCGGGCAACACAAACCCCTCCACCACAGTAAGGTGGCGGTTCAAGGAGGGGTTATATTTAATTAATCTAATTAATAAAATATAATTAATTAGATTAATTATATTTAATTAATCTAATTAATCACATTTTAATCGAATATCTGCTAAAGGTCCCCAAATAAAGAATTTGAATTCTAGGACATTGCAAAATTGCAGTGCATGACTAATCAGTCTCAAATAGGCACTTAAGCAGACTCTCAATTCAAAATTAATTTAAAGCTGACGTTTACAGTGAAACTTGTCCGGACATGTTTAGTATTTAAATGATAATTCAGGCTGGAGCGGCTCCGCTGATAGGAACATTCTTTTTTACAAAATGTACAAATCACTACGTTCTTGTTGAAAGTCCCGTCTTCTTTCTTTTTATACATAAACTTGCAGGTCCAAAGGTCCTAACAAAGATTTGCTGAGTCTCCCCTGAGTCGTCCAGGTCTGTCAGGTCTTTGTTAGTTTGACCAGCAGCAGGAGGGAAGTGACCTGTTACTGCAGAGTGAACTACGGCTCCCTCAATGGGACACATTTAAAATACTCATTTTGCCACTCATAATTAATTGCGTTAATTTTCATAACGTGTTAATTAGCAGTGTAATTAATTAATCGAATTAACGCGCTAAACTGACAGCCCTAGTTTAAACATATATTTTCTGCTGCTGTCTCGCCTTTTGTGTACAGTAGCGTACAGGAGTTCCTTTGCACCATATTAAACGTGTATCAATTTTGACGGTATTTGACGTACCTGCAGGGTCAGACCATTAGGTAGGTTGGTTTGTATGTCTTTAAACCAGATTTGAAAAAGAGGATGCGTGAGTGGATATTCTGGGCAGTTGATGGCATTAGATAAGATAAAGATGAATCTTTATTGTCTCCCTTAGGAGAAATTTGTCTTGGACACGAGGCACGGCGACAATCATACTGCAACAAACATATAAACAACCCTGAAGTCTTTGCCCAAACATAGAATCAACCACACTATAATTAACCCACATCAGTTCCCACTCCCAGAAAACCCATAACACAATAGAAGAAGAAACTTATTGCACAGAGTCCGACTGAACTTATTGCACGGATGTCCACATTATTGCACTAACCTATACAAAAAGAAACCTACACATTATTGCAAAGCCTGACTAAACATATTGCACAAATGTCCACATTATTGCACTGACCCACACAGAAAAACCTACACATTATTGCACATTTCTTTCCTCACGTCACTCCCAATCTCACACACACACACACACACACACACACACACACACACACACACATGAGTGTGTGATGAGCGATACAGTTAGAACTGTATCGCTCATCCTGCTTCGTCTGACTGATCTGGGACCTGATTTTGCCTTGAAGCGAATAAACGGCTATTTTGTGAATCTCCACTCTCCCTCCTTCTTCTGTCTGCCAGCTCTTGCTGCAGAGCGAACGATCCAAGTGAGACTGTGAGGACACAGCCCGGACCGGAAGGGGGCGGCAATGCCACCCCGCAGGGAGACACCCGGTCATGGAGAGACAGAGGAGCAGGCGAAGCCTCCACACCAGCTAACAGACGATCACAAAGGCTGGCAGACAGCAGAAGGGAGAGTGGGGATGCACACACTAGCAGCTGATCACTTTAGTTAGTCATGTTGAATTCCAGCGGTGCAGGAGCTGCTTTTTCCCTGGGAGCAGGAGAGAAACGTATCTCTGGAGGTTCTTGTCCCAGAATGTGGCCTGCAGCTTCTCTCTCAGCGAAGGCAGGCGCCTCTCCAGAAAACCTAGATAGCTCCAAAGCGTGTTACGTCTCAGGGCCTCCAGTCTATATATATATATATATATATATATATATATATATATATATATATATATATATATATCCATGCATATTACTACTTCACTGATTTGGTCTTAGGCCAGTTGACTAAATCAAGTGGTCACGGTATCCCCCCCCCCCCCCATCCCCGGTCATCCCGTTGCTGCTTCCACCTGCCTGTGTGGATGTCTGCTGTGTGCTGCTGACGCTATATAAATAAAATTGAATTGAATTGAATTCAAGTAAAATACTTGAGACGCAACAGAAATTCCCTTTAAAAGCCCTTTAAAAATGATTGTTTTATGTTATTACTACCTTAGACATTATTTTTGTTTTAATCTTATTTGTTTTGCTTCATTACTTAAGCTATTATATTTATTATCAGTCATTTAGCTATATCTTTAAACCTTATATTAATCAGGTTTGTAAAACAGCATTTTTCCATCTCTGTAATATCTCAAAGATTAGGAACATCCTCTCGCAGAGTGATGCAGAACAACTGTAGTGTGATGACATCAGATACAGCCCGACTCAGCCCACTTAGAACCTCGGCAGAATAGACACAGAAAAAGTATCTACTCGACATGTTAGACCCCTAGTGGAAAAGAACCAAACCAAGTGGAGGTGAGTCGAGTCGGGCTGAGTAGGTACTAGTGGAAAAGCGCCATATAATAGTTCTCAGTTATTAATTATCAGTATTTCTCTTGGGCGCTGTAAATTACTCTTCTAGCCCACCCTTACTCTCGTAATGCCAGTGGGTATCTTTTAGCACCTCCAACACAGATGTTACATGAGCTCACAAATTCTGACACAGAGAACTTTAGCAACATTAGACACAAATCTTCTTGACGTACAACCAACCTTTGCTATTTTTTCGGCAAAAAGCCTCCTGTGTATTCTCAACCAAACCAACACTCCTTGCGTATATTATGCACACAAATAACCACATTGCGATAGCAAGCTTAAGTAGAACTTCTTTAATTTATTTTTTATTTTTTTCTAAAACTAAATCAGTACTAGGCTACTGTGATTATCTGTCCCCGAAACTGCAGGGTGAGCATGTAGGTGAGTGAGCAGGTATGTATGTCTGTGTAAATGTGTGTGTGTGCTTCTTCAATTTATACAAGTACATATATTCTTCCACACGTGGCAGTTTTAACAGGCAATAGACACGCAATAAACATGCAACATGCAGTTCAACCTACTCAGTCTCCTGTGCACTTGTTATTTCACTTATGTGGGATTTATTTGGCTTTAACTTGGTTCCAATTACTTTGTTTTGCTATGTTCTGACTATGTTCTTGATTACTATGTAATCAAGTTTATCGTGTGATCACTATTTGTACCTGAATCTTTTGGGGTGAGTCTTCACAAGTCAGGGTCTACTCGGGCAGATTCACCACTGCAGTGACATCCCAGTATTTACGCAGACAAACTCTGCTTACCTTATCAGGGGAGGCCCCTGGTTCTAGAATGCAGATCTGAGTCTGGCCGTTGCTGTGGACCCTAATGACTCATTCCCCTCCTGGCTGGCTCGCCAATTGATGTGGATCGTCCGGGCCATTGCTGGACCAGTAGCTGACCACGCCAGGTGTCTTGTACCTCAGTTTGATTCTCAGAGTATTACCCCAGTATAAGTATTCAAACTTCTATTCAAACTTCAAGTTAAACTAGGGACTGATAAAAGCACAGGAGTCTTCAAAGTTTTTATTCCATAGCACAGGAGTAAAAACACAAGCAGTTTTGCAGAAACTACTGAAGTTACAGAACTGAGCATCATCTTTTAAATCCAACTTTGTGGGTGTGTTTTTAGCTATGGGCAGATCTAATTATGCCCCTTTCTTGTTAATCTTGGTTCAAACATATTGGTATCTTACAATCCCCCTCTGATACAAGTTTGACTGTATTTGAGTCTGAATTCTTATTGGTGTTTTTTTTTTTTTTTTTTAAAGAGCAGTCCTGTGCACTTTTTCCCATACATCAGCATATCTTATCATCTTATATCCTCCATACATGGCCATTCTTACCTTCCAGCAGGGGGGTTGTTTGTTCACGCTCCCAAATGCAGGCCAATCTGCGTCCAATACTTTTACATACTTTTACACTTCAGGACTTATTAATTTTTATACCACACAAATCATGTCACACATTTTTTAACAGGAAATTACACCACATCTGTTAATGACACAGTTATCAGGGTGTGTTGAAGCAGAGCGCATCTAAAACATGCAGGACAGCGCCCCTCGAGGACCAGGATTGCCCAACCCTGCTGTAGTTGAATCAAAGTAAAAATATAACTGCAAGACCTTTGTCCTGGATGGTTAATGTATTTCCTTTCAGCTAAGTTCAGGTTTCTGCTACATGAACTACAGTATAACCCCAATTCCAAAAAGTTGTGATGTAGGGAGCAAAAGGCTTGTAGGTAAGTGTATGAAAAAGGAAGTGGGACATTGTGTGAGACAACATTCCTCTCCCAAACCTCCATCAGTCGGTTTCCTCGGTTTCAGGACATATATGGACTGTTAGAAGAAGACAGGACAGAGGTTAACATCACCTAGAGGGTGAGCTGGTGAAGTGTGAGTGTGTGCTTGCTCTTCAGATGGTTGAGAGACGCAGTCACGTGGTTGTGTCCTTCAGTAGCAGTAGGCAGTCTGGGTCACTGATCAGGGGGTCGTGGGTTTAAATCCCTGCACAGCTGAGCCTAGGCCGTTGGCTCTTGAGCAGGGGCCTTCTCTGGACCTGCTCCAGGGGCCTTGTACATGAGCTCATAAAAACAAGGTAGGTTTGTAACCTCTGTGTCTCTGTCTCGACAGAAACCAGCCAACATCCTGGTGATGGGAGAAGGTCCTGAACGAGGAAGAGTCAAAATAGGTAAAGCACATTTTCTGTGAATTGCTTAGTTCAGACAGGGCTCCGGCCCCTGGCGGGGGTGGGCTGATGATGCTGCCGGTTGGGGGGACTGGTGCTGCAGTGTTTAACCTTCAAGAGCTCTGGTCTGAGCGGTTAGATAAACCAGCTAGACTGTTGGAGGGCAGAGGTGCAGTCTATTTTTACAAGCTGCCGGTGACAGAGCTCACGTACAGTTTTGAGGCTCCTGCAGAGTGTTCGTGGAGCTGCTGAGGCTTCAACCTCCTCAGATATATATTTTTTTTCATGTTTCTTTATTAGGTAGTCGATGTAATGCATATTACACAATAAACATTTTTTAAAGGATTCTACAGATTACCCCGTTTTATATTTTACCACACACACACAAAACAAAAAAAAAAGTAAAATAAATAACTCAACTCAACTTTATTTATAAAGCGCTTTAAAACAACCACAGCTGAAACAAAGTGCTGTACATAAGAGGACAAACAATCAACAGCAAAAGACAAAAACATTTAAATAAACAAATAAAATTACATAAAACCACTAAAAACAGAGCGAGGTCTCATACTGTGTTAAAAGCCAATGAGTAAAAGTTGGTTTTGAGGTGGATTTTTTTAATTCAAGATCTTTTTATTGGAATTTTCACAAAGTAAAAAAGGTGAAATGCTGCATGTCGATTACAAATATTTTGAGTAGGCATGGGCATGTTAATCATAGCATACACCAGTGTACAAAATATAAAAAACAATTAAACAGTATGAAAAAATATAAAATAGTAACAAAAACAAACTACAGACCAAACTAATCCCTCCCCTGTCACTGCCAGATTACTAATCACAATATGAGGTCACTCTATCATCAAAAGCCTGCACTAGGAATACAAAAGAAATATGAAGTATAGTTCACAGGGTCTGGAATGCTTCTAGAAAAGGTCCCCACACTTTCTGGAACTTATTTGAGGTGGATTTTAAAAGCAGACAGTGAGGAGGCCTGTCTGATGTGCAGAGGTAAAACGTTCCACCACTAGGGGGCAGCAACAGAGAAGGCTCAGTCCCCTCTGAGTGGTGGTTTGGACCTCGGTACCTGGAGGAGCAGCTGGTCAGCTGACCTGAGGCCCCGGGCGGGGGCGTGGGGGTGAAGAAGCTCCGAGATGAAGGGTGGAGCGAGACCATTTAAAGATTTAAAGCAGCACTATGTAACTTTTCCACCTTAATATCATATTTGCCAGAGTCATTGTGATGGTACATCAACTTCCAACAGGTTTAATGAACCTCTGTCATGGTCTGAGGGGTCTGCATCGCCTTCACTGGCACTATGTAACTTTGAGGAGCATGGTAGGAACCCTGCCACACTAAAAAAACTACACATTTTTACGGCTTTGACTGCTTTACGGCATACGCCACTTCCCCCTCCTTCCTGATTCGTAGTCGAGACGAAAATGGGCGGGGCGTGGAGCTCAGAGCTCAGGAGGAGCTGGTAAAGCCTGAATTATGGTTCCCCGTTACATCGAGGGTACGCGGAAACGTGCACCGTACGATGTGCGTCGCCGCGTACCTTACGGCGTAGGCTCTGCGTCGGTGTAACGCGGAACCATAAATCCACCTTGACCCGTTGCTGTGTTGTAGCTGTAGCAGCTCCACAAAACAGACGTGGGGAAAAGATCGCTAATGGTTTAACTTTTCACCGCTTTCCTGCTTGGAGGCAGAACCACGGAGACCAAGTATCTGATATAACAGAGTAAAAGAGTGAAAGAGTCGTCGGCTCGCTTGGATCGCGGCTGTAACGACCAAACATAACCTTCCACACAGTACCACAAACACTCACACAGACCGGTTCGGATCAAAACACGGGTTTTATTCCCGACTTCTCCAGCTAAACGCAGTTGCTGGCCAGCTCTCTGCGGTGCAATTAACCCCAATCTTCAGATAAAACTAGTTTGTTGAGGAAAAAATATTAACTCTTATTTGTAGCTGCAGAGGAAAAAAATAATCTCACGAGGAAAACAAAAATAAATAATATAACTCAGAGCCTCTTCAGCATAATATAGCAGTCAAAAAAAAGAAAAGAGAAGTAAGAGTGATACAAAACATGTACTGTATGTTGTACTATTATACTAATTTATTGAAACACATGGCGAGTCAAACATTTACCAAAGCAGCTGCCAAACACTCCTAAACAAGGTAACCGGAGACGGTGGTTCTGCAGAACTGCGGCAGTAAATCCTTTCTAGAGAGTGCAGCTCCGACCAGGAGCTCCATTCTTTAGTAGGGATTTCATATGTATCCAGACCGTTAATAATCATTATTTTCTCCATATACCGCTCCCTGGCTTCCTTGTTTAAGGTATCCCGGTAAATTCCAGTTCCTTTCCAGCAATTTAACATCTTTTTTTTGCGTTCCGTCTGTTCACTTGGTGAAACAGAAAAGTCCGTCCCGTCTTCATTTACTATCAAAACAAATGCACGCGACGGGACAGGAGTTTTCCGGCAGTACGCGCTGGTGCTCATGGGAAACGTAGTGTTCTTTCTGGTAAAGCACTGCCGCTTGTGTCCAAAAGATGCCGCCAAACTCAACAAAAGCTGAAAGTTACGTTGTGCTGCTTTAAAAACAAATAATACAATCTTAAAATGGATTCTAAAATTCACAGGCAGCCAGTGGAGGGCGGCCAGTATGGGCGTAATGTGTTCTCTATTACGTGTTCCAGTTAGCAGACGAGCGGCAGCTCCAAGATACAGCTGACTCCAAGATACAGAGAGTTACAGTAATCCAGGCGAGACGTGATGAAGGCGTGGATTACTGTCTCAAAGTGCTGTTGTGCTAGTAAAGGCTTCACCTTAGCCAGCTGCCTAAGGTGGAAGAAACCCCACCTAACTATTGCGCTAAAAATTAAAAAAAATAAAGACACAAAACTTAACATAACAAATCCCCCAAAACACACACACTGTAAAATACATAATTATAAACTAGTCCCAAAGTAAGTACCAATTACCAATCAAACTCTGACTAAAGACAATAATAATAGTAAAAATAAATTAATAAAATAAAATACAGGACACACAAAACAACAACAACAAAAATAATAAAATAAATAAATAAATAAAAAATAATAAAAATTAAAATAAACAGACATAAGAGGAACCCTAAATAAAATAGACATGGTTAGCAATATCATACTTCCCTATAATTAAATTAAATCAAATTAAATTAATCTTCCAAGGATGCCAAAGAATTAACAAGAGAGGGAATAGGTTCCCAAATATAAGAAAACTTATCAGAGCAACCCCTAATACCGTATTTAATTTTCTCTAAATATAAAAAGGACATCAGGTCTTTCAACCAAGATATTTACACAGTAAAGCAACAAACTGTCTGGTTTTACCTCTACTCATCTTTTTTTTTTTACATTTGTATCCCTGATTTTTTCCTCATTTCCTCATCACCCAGTGCTCCTACCTAAGTCAGTCCTGGTCGTTGCTCCCTCTACCAACCCCGGGAGTTCCTGCACTGAGCTCAGGTCTCCTTATTAACCTGAGGAGTGAGCAGGCCGCTTCTTTCCACCTGACATGTTGGGGCTTCTCACGTAGCGCGTAGAAGGATATTATTATTCCGGCCAGATCCTCCCACCACATCTGGTGCCCCAACTGGCCACAGGGGACAGTAGAGCCCAGGGGCCTCATCTATAAAGCTTGCTTGCGCAGAGAAAGCTCCTGAAAGTTGCGGAAGCAAAGCCTCGGCCCTCGGATCTAAAAAGAAAAAACTAACCGAAAAATCTGCTTATCTTTACGGCAACTCGGACCCTCCCGTAAGAATTTACTTAAGACACGGGGAACTGGCGACGCAGGGTTTGAGGTGGTGAAATGAAGCCAGATTCATGTCATACTTTTAATAATGTCATCACATATCACAACATATATCAGAGTTAAAATAATAAAATAATAAAATAAAATAAAATAGCGCTGATCGTGTCCCTCTGTGAAGCTCAGTCAGTCAGGACTCTGGTGCTGCTGGAGCTGCAGCCGCGGTGACACGCGGGGAACCTCCTCACACCCACCGCTTTAGGACAGAACAAATGAGGGGCTGCGTTTAGGGAGCCCCACGGAGCCCCTAAAGGGACTCAGATTTTTTTTTCATATATATGAGTTTTACGCGCGCGTGAAACCTTTACGTGCGGGTGTATGGTGCCTAAATTAGGGTCCAGCGTTAAAACGATGCAGAGCCTACGGCGTAGGGTACGCGGCGACGCGCACCTACGCCGTAGGCTCTGCGTTGGCGTAACACAGAACCATAAACCCGCCCTGAGCAGCTCTGAAGGGAGACGGGAGAGGAGGAGGGGGAGCGGGGGGTGAAGCGGCGCTGCGGGCCGTTTTCGTATCGCTTTCATACAGTGTCTTGATAATTTGCAATTTAAGGCTGAGCCTACCGTTAGTTTTTAAACTCTAAAAAGTAAGGGGAAAAAAAACATGATTTTGACAAGACGGGAGGACGTGTGTCCCCCTGTTGCGCCAGGGAACTCACGGCGTTTAGCGCAGCAACGGCGTGCTGCCACTCACTCGCTTTATTTTATTGTTTACTATTTATATACTTATTCTAACTTTTACTGTGACCACCAAATAATGTGGTTTTCCTGTCCTCCACATCATCTACAACATCTAGGTCTCCGTGAAAGTCAGTGTCGGCGGGACACCCTCTCATTCATTCTGACGCCGAACAGGCTGCAGGAAGCCACTGCGCATGCTCAGTAGGCTCATCCATATGCATTTATGGGCGTGTAGAGGGCGGGATATGAGGCGGATTCAGCTGCACAGCCTTCCAGCTGGACTGTGATTCATAAAGGAATGTTGCGTGCAAATCTGCGTGCACATGGTTTTATTGATCCGGATTTTTTTTTGCGCCCGGCATTTTCGGCTTTTGGGTGTACGTGCACTTTTAGTATGAATCCTACGCAGTCCATTTTAAATGAGGCCCCAGGACTGCTGCATGTTTTTGTGGGACAATGGAACCCAGGACCTTCTAGCTGTGAAGCGGCTGCACTGCCAGCTGCGCCACCGTGCCCCCTACTCATGTTTAAAAAAAAAAAAATGAAGAGAAGCATTTAGTTTTCTTCTGCACTAGCCCCCTCAGTCATGATATTCTTGATGAACTTTTTCAACTCCATATCTTCACATGAACAGGAGCCTTGACCTCATCCCTGCCTCTGATAACACCTGTATTTGCTAATGAGTGTGTTTACATGGGAAGTTTAATTCCTCTTTAATTCAGAATTAAAATTAAATCTGATTTAAAATGAATAAAAATGACCATGTAAACACCTAATTCAGAATGAAAAAAGCCATTCCGAATTAAACATAATCCGAAGTAAGTGTCTGGTTTATTCTGATTTTAAATCTGAATAGAATAATTCCAGATCATGTATTCACTCATTCCTCTTTAAATTAATTCTGGTCTTTCTTTCTGCTCGTTCCCTCGCCCGTCTGTCTCCATGACGCTTATATTCCACGCTGGGCTGGTTTTCCTAACAAAGTTTCAAGATGCAGCAGCAGTAAACGCTGGTCAAGAGCAGAGACCATTTATTTAATAAATAGAAATAATTAAAAGAACAGATGGAAACAGGAATCATCAAAATCATCGACATGATTGTTGTGGTGCTGCTGCTTCAAAAATAAAATCAAAACAAATCCAAAAAGGATGCTAATAATGTGGTCCTTCATGTTGTTGCTAATCGAGTAAGTTAGTTTTTCTTCCGGTAGTTTAACTTCCGGTCCCCCCCCCCTATCCAATCAGAACTTTCCCAACCCCCAGACCTTAAGTGGAACCATCAAACGTGTTATCCATGCAAACCTCAATTCAGAATTAGTATTTCCATGTAAACTCGAAGGAAAATAGTTTAATTCTGAATTATTTAATTCGGAATAATTAATTCAGATTTAAAAAACGTCATGTAACCGTGGCCAATGTCATGTCTTCTCCACCCCCTCTGTAGCCGACATGGGTTTTGCCAGACTTTTCAACTCCCCCCTGAAGCCGCTGGCGGACCTGGACCCGGTGGTGGTGACGTTCTGGTACCGGGCCCCCGAGCTGCTGCTGGGGGCCCGGCACTACACCAAGGCTATCGGTGAGTGTCTAATGTTCCTATGCTACAATGTGCTCAGACAGGCTGGTATTCTGGTAAAAGATCTACGTGGTATTTGTTTTTGGAACTTTTCAGTTACGTTACTGAACTTGTTGTTCGTGTTGAGCAGTTGAAGATGAAGCAGAAAGTCTTACTGTGGTGTGATTTTATATTTGCTGAAGGTGTAACGTTTTAAAACAAGAAGAAAATAAACGGTAAGATCACCAGCAATCGAGACTCACCGTTGTTCATCATCCATTCACGGTTTGGATCATGTTTGTTTGTTTCTTTTCTAGAGATGCACCCATCGATCGATCGGCAGCCGATCGGTATCGGCCTGATAACGGCCCTATCGGTTTTGATCGGAGATCGGAAAATAATAGTTCAAAGCTGATCAGATGACGTTTACAAGGTGTTCCCACACCTCAGACCCAGGCCTGCTAAGGGTGTGACAGTTTCTATAAAACATCAACACTGAAAATGGCCGGTACGGGAATTTTACAATGTCCGAATAGGACAACAAATTTGCAGTTTGCAAAGTGTGTCCAATGGAGATACACCGAGGAGGAATGTTACAAAACAATTTCAACACAACCAAGCTGATTAGACATTTGAAAGTTTCTCACATGAAGGAGGATATTGAGTTTTTAAAGTTGGCTGCAGCTAAGGCAGAGAAAGAGAAGGAGCAACGCCGCTAACTCCGCTGAACGTAACAGAGACTTATAAACGACAGCAAGAACAATAAAGAACTACATCGTAAGGTAATGGATTCATAAGCTTCATTCATCAGCCGCTTTCTGTTGTAGCAGACATCGGGTTTAAACGCGTCGTTAGCAGCTTGGATCTGCGGTTTGCGCTGCTGAGACGTAAATATTTCACTGATGGAGTTTTACCAGAATATATACAGTCACATCCAAACCCTCATGCAGGACGACAGTCGTGTCAGTCGCTTCACGAGTCCTGTGGAGTTCTAGTGTGAAGAGTTTTGCTTCACTCACAAGAGTTTCCACGTGGCGGATGCTATCGCTAAAGCTTTAGCAAACCTTAATAATTCATAATTAATTTTTATTTTAAGATTTAATTCCTCTTTCCTCAGGAAAACTAAGGATTATAGTTTTCAACTTGTATCCACTCTAAGAGAGTGACATGTCTGCTGTTGTCTGTGTTGGTGACATGTTGTACATAATTATTACCACAGGAAAGCTGAAGCTGGTAAGATACACAATAAAACAGACCATTCATGATTCTTTCTCATCTCCTAATTTTATACCTAATAATACAATGTCAGTGTCGTGTACATGAGACAACAATATTGACGATTTATGGATTTCACGCTGTGATCGGTGATCGGCAATATCGGGATCTGCAGATACTGATTTTGGTGATCGGCCCTCAAAATCCTGATCGGTGCATCTCTATTCTTTTCTGTGGATTAGGAAAGTTTAATAAAGAAAATTTAAGTATGTTTCTTAAGGCTTTTTTGCCATCAGTGGAATGATGATGTCTTAATAATTAGCAGGATTTCCAAGTAATTCTCTGAATATTCTCCAGCTGATCCAAAATCTCTCCGTTCTCAGAGTGCAGTTTACTTGTAGTTCCTAGAAGATCCAAATGTCTGATCCAAAGATCTGTTCTTCCTCCTCTCTTTCCTGTCTCTGTTTTCCTGCTCTACCCGCTGGTCTTCAGCAGGAGGGTCCCCCCTTATGATCCAGGCCCTGGTCCAGGTTTCTCCTTATGATCCAGGTCCTGGTCCAGGTTTCTACCCCCTTATGATCCAGGTCCTGGTCCAGGTTTCTCCTTATGATCCAGGTCCTGGTCCAGGTTTCTACCCCCTTATGATCCAGGTCCTGGTCCAGGTTTCTACCCCCCTTATGATCCAGGTCTTGGTCCAGGTTTCTACCCGCTTATGATCCAGGTCCTGGTCCAGGTTTCTACCCCCTTATGATCCAGGTCCTGGTCCAGGTTTCTACCCCCTTATGATCCAGGTCCTGGTCCAGCCCCCCCCCCCCCCCCCCCCCCCCCCCTTATGATCCAGGTCCTGGTCCAGGCCCCCCCCCCCCCCCCCCCCCCTTATGATCCAGGTCCTGGTCCAGGTCTCGTCCCTCTCAAAGGGGAGTTTTTACCTGCCAGTGTTTTTTTAAATATTTCCTTGCAGGTCATGTTCTGAGTTTCTGACAAGATCCTGGAGATTGGTATTGTAATAGATGCTATATGACTAACATTGTAATTGAATTGAATTGAAATGGTTGACATGTTTCCGTGTTCATGCAACTATATCTTGACCATGAAATGGTTCAACACCAGAAACTGGTTCCAGGTAGTGCAGAAGGGGGACGAGGTCCATGGTCCACACACACACACATGAGAGGATGAGGGGATGAGAGGATGAGAGGATGAGGGTGATGAGGAGGGGATGATGAGGGGATGATGGGATGAGAGGATGAGAGGATGAGGGGATGAGAGGATGAGGGTGATGAGAGGATGAGGATGATGAGATGATGAGGGGGATGAGGGGATAAGGATGATGAGGGGATGAGAGGATGAGGGGATGATGAGATGAGGGGATGATGAGGGGATGAGGATGATGAGGGGATGAGATGATTAGGGGATGAGATGATGAGGGGATGAAATGGTGAGGGGATGAGATGATGAGGGGATGAGGGTGATGAGGAGGGGATGAGAGGGATGATGGGATGAGGATGATGAGGGAATGAGGACGATGAGGGGATGATGAGGGGGGTGAGAGGATGAGGGGATGATGAGGGAGGTGAGAGTCAGGTGAGAGTCAGGTGAGGGTCAGGGGAGAGTCAGGTGAGAGTCAGGTGAGGGTCAGGTCAGAGTCAGGTCAGAGTCAGGTGAGAGTCAGGTGAGAGTCAGGTGAGAGTCAGGTGAGAGTCAGGTGAGGGTCAGGTCAGAGTCAGGTGAGAGTCAGGTGAGGGTCAGGTCAGAGTCAGGTGAGAGTCAGGTGAGGGTCAGGTCAGAGTCAGGTGAGAGTCAGGTGAGAGTCAGGTGAGGGTCAGGTGAGAGTCAGGTGAGAGTCAGGTGAGGGTCAGGGGAGAGTCAGGTGAGAGTCAGGTGAGGGTCAGGTGAGAGTCAGGTGAGGGTCAGGTGAGAGTCAGGTGAGAGTCAGGTGAGAGTCAGGTGAGGGTCAGGTGAGAGTCAGGGGAGAGTCAGGTGAGAGTCAGGTGAGAGTCAGGTGAGGGTCAGGTCAGAGTCAGGTCAGAGTCAGGTGAGAGTCAGGTGAGAGTCAGGTGAGGGTCAGGTCAGAGTCAGGTGAGAGTCAGGTGAGAGTCAGGTGAGGGTCAGGTGAGAGTCAGGTAAGGGTCAGGTGAGAGTCAGGTGAGAGTCAGGGGAGAGTCAGGTGAGAGTCAGGTGAGGGTCAGGTGAGAGTCAGGTGAGAGTCAGGTGAGGGTCAGGTCAGAGTCAGGTGAGAGTCAGGTGAGAGTCAGGTGAGGGTCAGGTGAGAGTCAGGTGAGGGTCAGGTGAGAGTCAGGTGAGAGTCAGGTGAGGGTCAGGTGAGGGTCAGGTGAGAGTCAGGTGAGAGTCAGGTGAGGGTCAGGTCAGAGTCAGGTGAGAGTCAGGTGAGAGTCAGGTGAGGGTCAGGTGAGAGTCAGGTGAGGGTCAGGTGAGAGTCAGGTGAGAGTCAGGTGAGGGTCAGGGGAGAGTCAGGTGGATGAGATGAGATGAGATGATGAGGATGGGATGAGGATGATGAGGACGATGAGGGGATGATGAGGGGGGTGAGGGGATGAGAGGATGAGGGTGATGAGGAGGGGATGATGAGGGGATCAGTGGGATGAGAGGATGAGGATGACGAGGGGATGAGGACGATGAGGGGATGATGGGATGAGTGGATGAGAGGATGAGGGGATGAGGATGATGGATGAGAGGATGATGAGATGATGAGGGGATGATGAGAGGATGAGGGGATGAGGGGATGATGAGAGGATGAGGGGATGAGAGGATGAGGGCTTCCCAGCCGACCCGGGGAACAGGATGAGGTGGGTGAGGGGATGAGGATGATGAGAGGATGAGGGCTCCCAGCCAACCCGGGGAACAGGATGAGGGTGGTGAGGGGATGAGGATGATGAGAGGATGAGATGATGAGGATGATGAGAGGATGAGGGCTCCCAGCCAACCCGGGGAACAGGATGAGGGTGGTATTCCCGGCGGTAGCAGGATCCCAGACCAGAGCGGCGAGGACAGTGAGATTCATGTCTGGAAGATGTTTTATAAACGTTTGTATGAAGTGAATTGGAGCGTTAAAGGCAGAGAGGGTCCGACTGGACGCCTGTGCGGCGTTTTAGAGAGGTTTCCCCCCTCAGCTCCCTGGACGGGCAGACGAGGTGAGAGTCAGGTGAGAGTCAGGGGAGAGTCAGGTGAGGGTCAGGTGAGGGTCAGGGGAGAGTCAGGTGAGAGTCAGGGGAGAGTCAGGTGAGGGTCAGGTGAGGGTCAGGTGAGGGTCAGGGGAGAGTCAGGTGAGAGTCAGGTGAGAGTCAGGGGAGAGTCAGGTGAGAGTCAGGGGAGAGTCAGGTGAGAGTCAGGGGAGAGTCAGGTGAGAGTCAGGGGAGAGTCAGGTGAGAGTCAGGGGAGAGTCAGGGGAGAGTCAGGGGAGAGTCAGGTGAGGGTCAGGTGAGAGTCAGGGGAGAGTCAGGTGAGAGTCAGGGGAGAGTCAGGTGAGAGTCAGGGGAGAGTCAGGTGAGAGTCAGGGGAGAGTCAGGTGAGAGTCAGGGGAGAGTCAGGGGAGAGTCAGGGGAGAGTCAGGTGAGGGTCAGGTGAGAGTCAGGTGAGAGTCAGGTGAGAGTCAGGTGAGGGTCAGGTGAGAGTCAGGGGAGAGTCAGGTGAGAGTCAGGTGAGAGTCAGGTGAGGGTCAGGTCAGAGTCAGGTCAGAGTCAGGTGAGAGTCAGGTGAGAGTCAGGTGAGGGTCAGGTGAGAGTCAGGTAAGGGTCAGGTGAGAGTCAGGTGAGAGTCAGGGGAGAGTCAGGTGAGAGTCAGGTGAGGGTCAGGTGAGAGTCAGGTGAGAGTCAGGTGAGGGTCAGGTCAGAGTCAGGTGAGAGTCAGGTGAGAGTCAGGTGAGGGTCAGGTGAGAGTCAGGTGAGGGTCAGGTGAGAGTCAGGTGAGAGTCAGGTGAGGGTCAGGGGAGAGTCAGGTGGATGAGATGAGATGAGATGATGAGGATGGGATGAGGATGATGAGGACGATGAGGGGATGATGAGGGGGGTGAGGGGATGAGAGGATGAGGGTGATGAGGAGGGGATGATGAGGGGATCAGTGGGATGAGAGGATGAGGATGACGAGGGGATGAGGACGATGAGGGGATGATGGGATGAGTGGATGAGAGGATGAGGGGATGAGGATGATGGATGAGAGGATGATGAGATGATGAGGGGATGATGAGAGGATGAGGGGATGAGGGGATGATGAGAGGATGAGGGGATGAGAGGATGAGGGCTTCCCAGCCGACCCGGGGAACAGGATGAGGTGGGTGAGGGGATGAGGATGATGAGAGGATGAGGGCTCCCAGCCAACCCGGGGAACAGGATGAGGGTGGTGAGGGGATGAGGATGATGAGAGGATGAGATGATGAGGATGATGAGAGGATGAGGGCTCCCAGCCAACCCGGGGAACAGGATGAGGGTGGTATTCCCGGCGGTAGCAGGATCCCAGACCAGAGCGGCGAGGACAGTGAGATTCATATCTGGAAGATGTTTTATAAACGTTTGTATGAAGTGAATTGGAGCGTTAAAGGCAGAGAGGGTCCGACTGGACGCCTGTGCGGCGTTTTAGAGAGGTTTCCCCCCTCAGCTCCCTGGACGGGCAGACGAGGTGAGAGTCAGGTGAGAGTCAGGGGAGAGTCAGGTGAGGGTCAGGTGAGGGTCAGGGGAGAGTCAGGTGAGAGTCAGGGGAGAGTCAGGTGAGGGTCAGGTGAGGGTCAGGTGAGGGTCAGGGGAGAGTCAGGTGAGAGTCAGGTGAGAGTCAGGGGAGAGTCAGGTGAGAGTCAGGGGAGAGTCAGGTGAGAGTCAGGGGAGAGTCAGGTGAGAGTCAGGGGAGAGTCAGGTGAGAGTCAGGGGAGAGTCAGGGGAGAGTCAGGGGAGAGTCAGGGGAGAGTCAGGGGAGAGTCAGGTGAGGGTCAGGTGAGAGTCAGGGGAGAGTCAGGTGAGAGTCAGGGGAGAGTCAGGTGAGAGTCAGGGGAGAGTCAGGTGAGAGTCAGGGGAGAGTCAGGTGAGAGTCAGGGGAGAGTCAGGGGAGAGTCAGGGGAGAGTCAGGTGAGGGTCAGGTGAGGGTCAGGGGAGAGTCAGGGGAGAGTCAGGTGAGGGTCAGGTGAGGGTCAGGTGAGAGTCAGGTGAGGGTCAGATGAGAGTCAGGTGAGAGTCAGGTGAAAGTCAGGTGAGAGTCAGGTGAGGGTCAGATGAGAGTCAGATGAGAGTCAGGTGAGAGTCAGGTGAGGGTCAGGTGAGAGTTAGGGGAGAGTCAGGTGAGAGTCAGGTGAGAGTCAGGTGAGGGTCAGGTGAGAGTCAGGTGAGAGTCAGGTGAGAGTCAGGTGAGAGTCAGGGGAGAGTCAGGTGAGAGTCAGGTGAAAGTCAGGTGAGAGTCAGGTGAGGGTCAGATGAGAGTCAGATGAGAGTCAGGTGAGGGTCAGGTGAGGGTCAGGTGAGAGTTAGGGGAGAGTCAGGTGAGAGTCAGGTGAGAGTCAGGTGAGGGTCAGGTGAGAGTCAGGTGAGAGTCAGGTGAGGGTCAGGTGAGAGTCAGGTGAGAGTCAGGTGAGGGTCAGGTGAGGGTCAGGCGAGGGTCAGGTGAGGGTCAGGTCAGAGTCAGGTGAGAGTCAGGGGAGAGTCAGGTGAGAGTCAGGTGAGAGTCAGGTGAGAGTCAGGGGAGAGTCAGGTGAGGGTCAGGTGAGGGTCAGGTCAGAGTCAGGTGAGAGTCAGGGGAGAGTCAGGTGAGAGTCAGGTGAGAGTCAGGTGAGGGTTAGGTGAGAGTCAGGTGAGGGTCAGGTGAGAGTCAGGTGAGGGTCAGGTGAGAGTCAGGTGAGGGTCAGGTGAGAGTCAGTTGAGAGTCAGGTGAGGGTCAGGTGAGAGTCAGTTGAGAGTCAGGTGAGGGTTAGGTGAGAGTCAGGTGAGGGTCAGGTGAGGGTCAGGTGAGGGTCAGGTGAGAGTCAGGTGAGGGTCAGGTGAGAGTCAGTTGAGAGTCAGGTGAGGGTCAGGTGAGGGTCAGGTGAGAGTCAGGTCGGGTGAGGGTCAGGTGAGAGTCAGGTGAGAGTCAGGTGAGAGTCAGGTCGGGTGAGGGTCAGGTGAGGGTCAGGGGAGAGTCAGGTGAGAGTCAGGTGAAAGTCAGGTGAGAGTCAGGTGAGGGTCAGGTGAGAGTCAGGTGAGAGTCAGGTGAGAGTCAGGTGAGGGTCAGGTGAGAGTCAGGTGAGAGTCAGGTGAGGGTCAGGGGAGAGTCAGGTGAGGGTCAGGTGAGGGTCAGGTGAGGGTCAGGTCAGAGTCAGGTGAGGGTCAGGTGAGAGTCAGGTGAGAGTCAGGTGAGGGTCAGGGGAGAGTCAGGTGAGGGTCAGGTGAGAGTCAGGTAAGGGTCAGGTGAGAGTCAGGTGAGAGTCAGGTGAGGGTCAGGTCAGAGTCAGGTCAGAGTCAGGTGAGAGTCAGGTGAGAGTCAGGTGAGGGTCAGGTGAGAGTCAGGTGAGAGTCAGGTGAGGGTCAGGTGAGAGTCAGGTGAGAGTCAGGTGAGGGTCAGGTGAGAGTCAGGTGAGGGTCAGGTGAGAGTCAGGTGAGAGTCAGGTGAGAGTCAGGTGAGGGTCAGGTGAGAGTCAGGTGAGAGTCAGGGGAGAGTCAGGTGAGAGTCAGGTGAGAGTCAGGGGAGAGTCAGGTGAGAGTCAGGTGAGAGTCAGGTGAGAGTCAGGTGAGGGTCAGGTGAGAGTCAGGTGAGGGTCAGGTGAGAGTCAGGTGAGGGTCAGGTGAGCTCCTGCCCCTGACCTGGTCCTGCTGTGTTGATCAGACATCTGGGCCATCGGCTGCATCTTCGCCGAGCTGCTGACGTCGGAGCCGATCTTCCACTGCCGGCAGGAGGACATCAAGACCAGCAACCCCTTCCACCACGACCAGCTGGACCGCATCTTCAGCGTCATGGGCTTCCCCGCAGGTAGTAGTACACACACTCTGGTACAGGCACACACACTCTAGTACAACCACACACACTCTGGTACACACACACTCTAGTACAACCACACACACTCTGGTACACACACACTCTAGTACACACACTCCACCACGACCAGCTGGACCGCATCTTCAGCGTCATGGGCTTCCCTGCAGGTAGCAGCTAGTGGTACAAGTAGTACAAGCACACACACTCCACCACCACACACTCTACTACAACCACACACACTATACTACAACCACAAACACACTAGTACAACCACACACACACTCCATACAGACACTCCACCACGACCAGCTGGACCACATCTTCAGCGTCATGGGCTTCCCTGCAGGTAGCGGCTACACACTCTAGTACACACACACACACACACTAGGACAAGCACACACACTCCACCACCACACTCTAGTACAAGCACACACACTCTAGTACAAGCACACACACTCTAGTACAAGCACACACACACTAGTACAAGCACACACACTCCACCACCACACACACTCCACTGTAACTTCCTCTAAAGCAGCTGCTTGGCTGTAACTGAGCTGTAACTGTAACTGAGCTGTAACTGTAACGGAGCTGTAACTGTAACTGAGCTTGTGTTTGGGGTGTGGAGTGCAGGATTGGACTAATCATCTGTACATGTGACGGTCAGTTTGAGTTAGATGGGTTTGTTTGAACCAGATTCCAGATTGAAAGGTTATTTTTCCAGCGTAGAAAGCAGAGGTTGTCAGGAGAACCGGGACAAACCCGTCCCAGTAGTCCAGAGTAATCTCCTTCCCGTCCTGCTCTGGGCTTCTGTTTTCCTCAGATAAAGACTGGGAGGACATCCGGAAGATGCCGGAGTACCCCACGCTGCAGAAGGACTTCCGGAGGACCACGTGAGTGGTCGCCATGACGACCCCAGCCCTGTCGCGCCCGCAGAACCGCTGACGTGTGGTTGTCATCCCGCAGGTACGCCAACAGCAGCCTGATCAAGTACATGGAGAAGCACAAGGTGAAACCGGACAGCAAGGTGTTCCTGCTGGTACGTTTCTATCCACACACACAGTCTGAACACCTCACAGGTTCCCGGTTCAAACACCCCACAGTTTCCGGACATTTGACCACGTTTCAAATGTTGAACCGTTTAAATTTCTTGAATTAGTGGAGCACAGAATTCTGCAAATTATGTGGAAAGCTCATAAGAAAGTTTTGCCAATCAATATATAGAAAAAATGTGAACAAAGAGAAAATAAGTATAACTTAAAAGGAACAGAGATCTTTAAAAAAACAAAATTCAGGACAAAATTAATGGAACGTTGTGTTTTTCTGTAAAAGGTATCAGTCTATGGAACAATCTGGATACAGAAGCCAAAGAATGCAAATCAAACATTACATTTAAAAGAACAATAAAAGCCAGTTTGATGAAGAAATATCATGATAATTGTTAAGTAAGGTGGGTTTTCTTTTTTGACATCCGCTGCTAATCCGGGACGCGAGAACACACATGGAGGCGCACATCGAGCACTGGAAATCTGCAAAAAAACAGAACAGACACGAAACAGGCACGGAACCGGCAGAAACACGAGCAGTAACCGTCCCAGGTCCTTGGACCCAATCACAATCTGAGCTAAGCTACCGCGATTAACTAACCCCCAAAACTACAGAGCAAGCATGCAGGTGAACGGGCCGGTGTATATGTCTGTGTGTGTGTGTGTGTGTGTGTGTGTGTGTGTGTGTGTGTGTGTGTGTGTGTGTGTGTGTGTGTGTGTGTGTGTGTGTGTGTGTGTGTGTGTGTGTGTGTGTGTGTGTATATGTCCGTGTGGCTATCACCGTGTGGTGAGGCAACCCACCGCCAGCAAGTATCTGCTTGGAGCGGCTCTACCCGCTTCAGCCCCTAGTGCAAAAGCGCAAGACGGGGCCGTGGGTAGAAGACGGGTAGAAGCGAGCTGAGGCAGTACTAGTGCGAAAGGGCCATAAGGTGTGGCGGGGGGCAGGGAGTACCGGGGCACGCGGGACAGTGTCCCCCACGCCCCCTCAGACCTATGTGTGTGTGAGTCATGTAGGGGGGGCAGGAGGGGGAGCGGAGGCCGAAGCCAGGAGGCAGGACCAGCGGACCCGGAAGGCGCCCATGCTCCCCCGCCGGCCATCCAGGTCGACGGGGGCCGGCCCTCCGAGCCTGGCCAGGGCCTCACCGCACCTCCATAAGCGCCCCCGGCGCCGCCGGAGCCCCCAGGCAGAGCGGGGAATGGCCCAACATCCCTCCATTCATACTGACGACATAAGACATAGACACCTGAGAATGACTCCCTCCCGCCGCCGCACCCGCGCCCGACCGTGCACCCCCTGGCCAGGGGAGGGCCGGCCCCCAGACCCGGCCCCAAAATAGAAATAGAAATGTGACCAAATGTAACATTACGAAGTCGCAGCTTTCTCAAGTGGGTTGTTCGTGAGTTCGTGAAGTATTTTTTTTGATTTGAAGATTTTATTTCAAACATGCATGTTAACAAAGAGTACAAAAAAGTTAAAAAAACAGAATACAAATATACATGCATTCTTACATATAACAAGACGAGTTTCAATAAGCTTACTTATAAAACACACATCCCTACTTTAATAACTGTTCAATACAGTGATATAATACTCAATTATATGTATATATAAATATAGTCAAAATCAAAACAAATCAAAGCAATTAGTTGTGCTACTATGTATGTATGTACTAATAGAAGTAATTATAATGCATAGTATTACATTATCATTACTTTACAATAATACTACAATATAATAGAGAACAATAGACAGAAATGGTATAACAATACAGGACTGTCTCAGAAAATTAAAATATTGTGATAAAGTTCTTTATTTTCTGTAATGCAATTAAAAAAACAAAAATTTCATACATTCTGGATTCATTACAAATCAACTGAAATATTGCAAGCCTTTTATTATTTTAATATTGCTGATTATGGCTTACAGATTAAGATTCCCAGAATATTCTATTTTTTTGAGATAGGATATTTGAGTTTTCTTAAGCTGTAAGCCATGATCAGCAATATTAAAATAATAAAAGGCTTGCAATATTTCAGTTGATTTGTAATGAATCCAGAATGTATAACATTTTTGCATTACAGAAAATAAAGGACTTTATCACAATATTCTAATTTTCTGAGACAGTCCTGTATACTTGAATAACTCTGCTAGTAGATATGCTAAGTAGAGCAGTGAACTGACCTCGGCGCTGCCTTGTGCTCGTCTCCAGCTCCAGAAACTCCTCACCATGGACCCCACCAAGAGAATCACGTCGGAGCAGGCGCTGCAGGACCCCTACTTCCTGGAGGAGCCCTTACCCACCACCGAGTGAGTTCCAGCCGGTTCAGACCGGTTCAGGGGCAGGTCCCACCCGCACAAACACTGACTACGTTTACATACATCAATAACCCTTTTCTAACCGGAATATTAGCAATAGCACGGTTGCGCACAGCCATGTAAACACCAATAACCCCTTTGAATAACCGGAATTTACTCATATTCCGGTTTTTAAAAACCCAAAAATGGGGACAGATAATGGCCGGGTTTCCCGGATCCGACCTCTCTTAGGGATTTAAGAAGGCTCCAAAGAAGGTTTCAACTAAGAAGGGGCCCTAAGATACGGGTGTTTCCCAGATGACTTCTTAAAACCGTTCTCAGGACCGCTCTTTAGTTTCGCTCTTTTAGAATCTCTTTAGAGGAGCTGTCCACCACCGCGGTTCTGAAACCAAATCAATCGATGCCAGGCAAATCGATCACCGATCACTATCAGCGCATTTTCACACGCAGCACTGCTACCTAACGCACTAATTCCCTGCTGCCTGTGCGTTATGTGTGTTATAATGAAAAACTAAGATGATAAATATACTTCAATGACCCTTTTTCATGATGAAAACAAGACTGGAACTAAATAAGAAGTAGTCTTGGTAAGAAAAATAATGAGGAAATGTATTGTTTTTATTAAATGTGAAAGATCAGGGCTTCCGGTTGGTGAGCAGATGGAGTAGACGTGTTTCGTGAGTGCTCCCGTAAATGCCAAACTTTTTAAACCACCAAGCCCTCAAACTTTCAAACTTTTTCCTTTAAAAGGGATTCCCTGTTGCTGTTTTTCTTTTTTTTTGTCTCGAACGAGCCCACTTACCTCCGAGATGGCTTCGAAGAGCGGCAAGTCGGGAAAAAAGGACGAGGCTGGCGCTGTCTTAACCCTGGCGGCCATTACCACGTTGCTGGAAGAACACCGCGCTGCCCTGGCCGCCGAGTTCAAAAATACTTTCAGTCAGCTCGACTCCAAACTCGACCAAACGCGGCTCGCGGTCGAGGACCATGGCCAACGGGTTTCGTCCCTTGAACTCGCCACAGAAGACCTCAGCCAGCGAGTTACGGACCTTGAAGGCATCTGCTCGACTCTACGGGATGATAATGCTCGGCTGAAGGCTAAGGTGGTGGATTTGGAAAGCCGAAGCAGAAGGCAGAACATCCGTATCCTGGGCTTACCGGAGTCGACCGAGGGCGGGTCTCCAACGGCTTTCTTCTCCAAGCTGCTGTGTGAGGTGTTCGGGAACGATACGCTGCCGTCACCGCCAGAGATAGACAGAGCGCACCGCTCGCTCGCCGCCAAGCCGGCCCCGGGACAGAGACCGCGTCCGGTCATCCTCCGCCTTCACCGGTACCAGACGAAAGATATCCTCATCAGGGAGGCGCGCCGGAGAGGAAAGGTGGAATATCGCGGCCACCCCATCCGGATAGTGGAGGATTACAGCCCCGAAGTTGCCAGCCAACGAGCGGAATACAGCGGAGTCATGTCGGAGCTCTACCAGCTGGGTCTGAGGCCGGCTCTGCTCTTCCCCGCCCGGCTCCGGCTCACGCTGTCCGGGGGGGCCAGGAAGTGGATCGGCTCCGTGGATGAGGCGCGCAAATTCATCACGAGTCGCAGCAAAACTTCAAACCCACCGTAACGGGACCGTTGGAGGCTGTCACGGCTCCGCCTGCAGCCCGGTGCGGCTCACTGACGCTCACGGACTGACTTTTTTTTTCTCTCTCTCTTTTTTTTTTTTTTTTTTTTTTTACGTGAGCCACATTATTCCTGAGGGGAGGGTGAGTAACCCCGCGACAACCAGTATTTTCTCTGTTGTTAGTTTGACTGCCCTTTTGCAAATATTATTAATTTGCAGTTCTTTTTGGCTATTTGAGGGAAGGGGGAAAATAAGTGGTGAAGAGGGAGAGAAAAGAAAAAAAAAAAAAAAAAAAAAAAAAGCTTTTCCGATTTACCTATAAGTTTTGTAATAATTGTAAGCTGTTAACCTTACTTTTACGCTGCTTAAGTCGGACGTTTTATATTTTATATTTTTGTACAAATATTTCTGGGCTCATATCGGGACTTCCAGGTCAAGATTTGAGAGGGTATTTCTTTTTTTTATTTATATCTACCCGTTTAAGGTGCTAATATGTATACACCCATGATACGGGAGCAAAAGCTATTAGTGTGTAGGATTGGAAGATGCGTTATTGCACTTTGTTTGTTTTAAAGAGCTTGCTGCTTTTTTTTTATTTTTCTATAGCAGCTGTCTTAGTTGGGGGGGGTGGGTCGGGGGGATATGTCACTGCCAGAAACTTTGCATTAACTCTTTTCAACTCATTACTTAATGTGGGTCACATTCAACCTCCTTTCCGTTTTCTTTTTTTCTGCCTAGGTCATTGCGCACACCTAATTTTTCTTCTTAGATATTATGAGTAGATACTTGAAGTTGGTGAGCTGGAATGTTAAGGGTCTGAATCACCCTGTTAAAAGGAAGAGGATCTTCTCACATCTAAAACACCTTAAAACAGAAATAGCCTTTCTACAAGAAACTCATATTCGCAGTTCTGATAATAGCCGCCTGTTCCCGAGGTGGTCAGGGCAGAGATTTCACTCCTCCTTTCAAGCTAAGGCCCGAGGAGTTTCAGTTCTGATCAGTCAGGATGTTTCATTTGAGCAGCACAATGTGATTTCTGACAAGTTTGGTCGCTACGTGATCGTTTCTGGGAAATTATTCAATACATTGGTCGTACTTGTGAACGTTTATGCCCCTAATTCAGATGATGCAGTCTTTTTTGAACGACTGTTTTCACTGCTCCCTGACCTTAATACATATTCTCTCATACTGGGTGGTGATTTTAATTGCTGGCTCGACCCAGTCCTAGACCGATCCTCTACCAACCCCGGCACAGCAAGTAAGTCAGCCCGTCTTATTCAGGCGTTCCTTTCTGACTACGGTGTTTGTGATGTGTGGCGTTCTTTACATCCATGTGACAGAGAATACTCCTTTTTCTCACAAGTGCACCACACATACTCGAGGATTGATTATTTTTTTATTGATAATCAACTGATTCCCCTGGTTCATTCCTGTGCTTATCAGAGCATTGTCATTTCCGACCACGCTCCTGTGGTTCTAACCATGTCCCTTCCTGACCTACCTCAGAGAGACAGACAGTGGCGATTCAATTCAACTCTGCTGTCGGACACAAATTTTGTTAAATCTATGGAAACGGAAATAGCCTTTTTCCTATCCACGAATATGACTCCAGGAATGTCTAGTCTAACTGTCTGGGACTCCCTCAAGGCTTATCTCCGGGGACAGATTATATCCTACACTGCTAGGGTGAGGCAAAAATCTTATAGGGAGCGATCAGACCTTGCCCGCCAAATCAAAGAGGTCGATGAAGAATATTCTCGGACTAAATCCCCAGATCTTTACAAAAAGCGGCTAGAACTTAAAACTAAATTTGACCTGCTTACCACTCACCCAATTGAACAGTCACTTCTGAAAAGTAAAACCAGGTTTTATGTTTATGGAGACAAATCTGACAAATTATTAGCCAACCAACTTAAAGGCTCTAAGGCTAAACAAAATATTTCTAAGATTCGATTACCAAATGGCCATGTAACTACAGACCACTTACTCATAAATGAAGCATTCAGGGACTTTTATACCCAGCTATACACCTCGGAATCTCAGACTGATCGAGATGAGATTGCGGACTTTTTAAATAGTCTTAGTATTCCCAGTCTTTCACCAGATCTAAGGAAGACATTAGAAGAACCGATATCCCTGATGGAAATTACTCGAGCCATTTCTTCACTGCAGTCGGGTAAATGTCCTGGCCCTGATGGCTTCCCGGCGGAATTTCTAAAGAAATTTTCTACTCTGCTTTCCCCACTGCTATCTACAGTTCTTTCAGAATCCTTCAGCCACGGTTCCCTCCCTCCTTCTTTTTCGGAGGCCTGCATCACCCTCATAGCTAAAAAAGGGAAGGATCCTACTGAATGCGCCTCCTACAGGCCCATCTCCCTATTAAACACAGATGCTAAAATCCTAGCTAAAGTCCTAGCCCATAGGCTGGAGAATGCCCTCCCCACAATTATATCTGAAGACCAAACTGGCTTCATTAAAGGTAGGCAGTCTTACTTCAACACAAGGCGACTGTTCAATATTATCTACTCTGCCTCTGAGGCTATCCCTGAATGCGTTGTCTCTCTGGATGCAGAGAAAGCATTTGATCGCGTTCAGTGGGATTATCTCTTTGCTGTGCTGGACAGGTTTGGTTTTGGTCCGAACTTTGCTCTGTGGATTAAACTTCTCTATTTACACCCAACAGCCTCAATTCGTACTAACTCTCAACGGTCAAAACCATTTAATCTGCATCGTGGAACCCGTCAGGGGTGCCCCCTTAGTCCCATGCTTTTTGACATGGCTATCGAACCGCTTGCCACAGCGCTCCGATCTTGTGAGGATGTGTCCGGTATCTGGAGAGGTGGCAGGGAACATAAGGTCTCGCTTTATGCCGATGACCTCTTGCTTTTCATCTCTCACCCTCTGGCCTCATTACCCCCTGCGCTGTCACTTCTCAGTCAGTTTGGGAAACTCTCAGGCTATAAACTGAATCTCAGCAAAAGTGAGCTTTTCCCTACCAATCTCGAATCGCATGCTTTAGACCTTTCCAATTTTCCCTTTAAAATCGCAAATGACAAATTCTCCTATTTAGGCATATCTGTGACAAGGAAACACAAAGACCTGCTCCAAGAGAATCTTATCTCATTGTTAAATGAGACCAAACAAACCCTTACACAATGGTCACCCCTGTCAATGTCTCTTGTGGGTCGCATCAATTCAGTTAAAATGACCATTTTACCTAAATTTTTGTACCTTTTCCAGACCTTACCACTCTTTATTCCTGGTTCTTTTTTTCAGTCCCTTGACTCAGTTATATCTACATACCTATGGCGGGGTAAACGGCCACGTTTGAACAAAACTCACCTTCAAAAAATTAAGTCTACAGGTGGTCTGGCCCTCCCAAACTTTCGTTATTATTATTGGGCTGCTAACCTGCGCTGCCTTGCATTCTGGTCCTTCTACTGCGACGGCGCTGACCGCCCTGACTGGGTGGCGATGGAGTTACATCCAACTGATGACCTGTCAATTCCTGCCCTACTCGGCTCCTCACTTCCACTTCCTTCACTTAAATCAATCAAAAACCCAGTGGTTAAACATTCTCTTAGAATTTGGGCCCAATTTAGGAAGTTTTTTGGTTTTCACAGCTTCTCTCTTCTTAGCCCCATTGCATCAAATCACTCTTTCAAACCATCCCTTGAGGACCCCACCTTCCAGGAATGGCACAGGAGGGGTATGATTCGTTTTAGCGATATGTTCATAGACGGCACCGTGGCATCTTTTGAGCAGTTAAGTAGTAAATTCAGCCTTCCAAAATCACATTTCTTTAGGTATCTTCAGGCTAGACATTTTGTTCTTTCCCAGACACCCAGCCCTGGTGCATCGATAGGCTCGACCACAGTTGACAAAGTTCTTGCCACAGACCCATTCAAAAAGGGGCTCATTTCGTCTTTCTATGACATGTTGCTGGATCTTAGGAGTGCCCCTACAGATAAACTCAAAGCAGCATGGGAGCAGGACTTAGGGCTTCCCTTATCAGAGGATACCTGGGAGTCCATACTCAAACTGGTTAATACAACCTCCCTGTGCGCACGTCACTGCTTAATTCAGTTTAAAGTGGTACACAGGGCTCATATTTCAAAAGCAAAGTTATCCTCCATGTACCCAGATATTAGTCCATACTGTGTAAGATGTAAGGTAGCAGAAGCCTCTCTCATCCATATGTACTGGTCCTGCCCATGTCTAAATAAGTACTGGATGGAAGTATTTCATACTCTCTCTCTGGTGCTTAAAATCAGATTAGAACCAAACCCACTGACTGCCCTGTTTGGGGTCATGGAGGGAGGAAGGAAGTTAACCACTGCACAGGGGCACACTTTGTCTTTTGCCTCCCTTTTGGCTCGTCGGGCAATTCTGTTCAGGTGGAAGGATCCCTTCCCTCCTACTCGTGCGCAATGGCTGGAAGACATCATGTCCTGCTTAAAACTGGAGAAAATTAGATACTCGCTTCAGCAATCAAATAAGTTCCAGAAAGTGTGGGGACCTTTTCTAGAAGCATTCCAGACCCTGTGAACTATACTTCATATTTCTTTTATATTCCTAGTGCAGGCTTTTGATGTTAGAGTGACCTCATATTGTGATTAGTAATCTGGCAGTGACAGGGGAGGGATTAGTTTGGTCTGTAGTTTGTTTTTGTTACTATTTTATATTTTTTCATACTGTTTAATTGTTTTTTATATTCTGTACACTGGTGTATGCTATGATTAACATGCCCATGCCTAATCAAAATGTTTGTAATTGACATGCAGCATTTCACCTTTTTTATTTTGTGAAAATTTTAATAAAAAGATCTTGAATTAAAAAAATGTGAAAGATCAAATATCCTATCTCAAAAAATATTCTGTTCTATTCTTTGAATATTCTGGGAATCTTAATCTTAAACTGTAAGCCATAATTAGCAATATTAAAATAATAAAAGGCTTGCAATATTTCAGTTAATTTGTAATGAATCCAGAATGTATGACATTTTTGTTTTTTTAATTGCATTACAGAAAATAAAGAACTTTATCACAAGACAGTCTTGTATACAGGAACACACTTTTTATTCCTTATTTTTCTTTTTTTTTCCACCTTTGCTAAACAATATAAATCTAAAGTATAAAATAGATCAAAATTTGTGCGGGGTGCATTGTTTTAATATCTCATTGCTTGGTGTGATATTGATTTGCCTGACGCACCTGGATCTGTGAGTCTTTGTTCACTAAGATGGTTGTAAAGACTGGGTCAGCAGCATCTTTCATTTCCTTCTTAATGAAAGAGATTCTTAGGCTAAGAGCAACTCTGGGAAACGCATTTTTCTTTTACAGGCTCCTTAAGAAGGTTTGAAAGAAGCCTTTTGCAAACAGCTCACTCTGTGATTGGCTGTTCAGGTAGCGTGGAACTGAACTGAACAGGGAAAAGCCGGATTGGTGTGTCCTCGGCTTTACAGATCTCCAGGGCTCGTGTGCTCGTTGTGCGTTTCCCTGGGTTTTACGCGTCTTAGTCTAGCAGTGGATGTCACCCCCCCTACCCTTCACAGAAAAGAAAAAAAAGAAAAGAAAAAAAAGAATATATATATATATATATATATATATATATATATATATATATATATATATATATATATAAAATAAATATATATTATATTAAAAGATATATGATGTTTTTTTTTAACAATATTTTTATTGAATTTCAATATAAATGTACAAAAAAAAATCTGCAAATATCACCTTAATTGCACAATAAAATGCAACCAGGTCTTGCTGTGTACACACAGACAAAAACAAAACAAGACAAAACAAATAAACAAACGGAAAAATATATATAAATAAATGTAATAAATAAATAAATTAAACAACATTTTAAAAGAATTGTCACACTCAATAGCTTCACAAACAAACAAAAATGTCACACTTACTTGTTTTACAGATATATATATTCTATTGTTGCTTGAGAAAATCCATTAAAGGTGTCTATACTTCTTCAAATTCTTGTGCTTTACCTCTAATTCCATAAATTAGCTTTTCTAATGTAACACACATCTCTCTAATCCAGGACTGTAGAGGAAACCTCAGTCTCTCTGCAGGATAAAGCAATCAGAGTCTTACACTTACACTTAGAGTTGAAAAAGAAATTGTCTGGATATGTTCCTAAAATACAAAGTTTTGCTGAACAGGGTACCTGGATACCCGTGATTCTGATATGATGTATATTTTATACTAAAAATGCATATATATATATATATATATATATATATATATATATATATATATATACTGTATGCCTTAGGTACTTACCAACATGGTATTAGCCATTAATATATACAGGACTGTCTCAGAAAATTAGAATATTGTGATAAAGTTTTTCATTTTCTGTAATGTAATTAAAAAAAACAAAAATGTCATACATTCTGGATTCATTACAAATCAACTGAAATATTGCAAGCCTTTTATTATTTTAATATTGCTGATTATGGTTTACAGTTTAAGATTAAGATTCCCAGAATATTCTAATTTTTTTAGATAGGATATTTGAGTTTTCTTAAAATGTAAGCCATGATCAGCAATATTAAAATAATAAAAGGCTTGCAATATTTCAGTTGATTTGTAATGAATCCAGAATGTATGACATTTTTGTTTTTTTTAATTACATTACAGAAAATGAAAAACTTTATCACAATATTCTAATTTTCTGAGACAGTCCTGTATATATTAATGGCTAATACCATGTTGGTAAGTACCTAAGGCATACAGTATATATATATATATATATATATATATTTTTGTTTTTGTAATTGCATTACAGAAAATCACAATACACAATTTAATTTTCTGAGACGGTCCTGTATGCAGACAAAAAAAAAAAAAGACCCCTGGGTTACTCCTTTTCTAACCCGAATATTTGGTCATGTAAACGCCTAACGGGATATCCCCATCAAAAGGAACAGGAATTTGTTTTCTGCGCATGTTCTTTTGCTCTTTTGAGTCCAGGAAGTGACATAGGGAAATTCTCAGGCCGGTGGGCGTGGGTGAACTCCATCATTGCTACTCGTTCCCACCAGTCCTGACTGCACCTTCATCCAGAGTGTCCGGGGTCTCTGGTGGAAACGGGTAGCAGGATATGGACGTTACAGCTCTGGCTCCATCTGCCATTTCTTCACGTTCTGGCCTTCCATTAATGAAGAAGGCTACGAGGAACAGTGTTAAGTCCTGGTGGGTCAGTACCAGCACCAAAGCTCAAAAGAAGGAGACTTCTACCGGGCTGTTCATTATCCACCGAGCTGCTGTTATTGTTGTTGTTTTGGATTTGGATACAGGAAGAAGAAGCGGAAATGAAGGGAATTGCGTCATGACGTTCTCCGTGCGTCACTGGTTTGATCCAGATATCCTGAATGATTAATTACCATGTAAACAGGGATAACCCTGTTTGCTCATGCATGGAAACAGATTATTCCCAATGTTTCAGTAACCGGAATGTTGACCTTAACCCCCAGACTGCATGTAAACGTAGTCAGTGTGGTAACGCTCTGATCTGCCCCCCCAGCGTGTTCGCCGGCTGCCAGATCCCCTACCCCAAACGAGAGTTCCTCAACGAAGACGAGCCCGAGGAGAAGACGGACAAGGTGACGGTGCAGCACACACACGTTTCCCCACAGCCGTCAGAACCGTGGGACCCGACCAGTCTCTCCAGCTGCTCACGTCAACAACAGAAGCACAGACGGAGATAAATGTTCACTTTACTGACAAATATGTCCCCATTCATCATGTTTGCTGAAGTTTTTTTAAGTGTTAATAAACAAAAGAAGTGAACAAAACGCCTGTGACATCATCCCCGGGTTCCCGAGGCCCGGCTGGAGCTGGACTAGAGACACCTGGAACACACCTGAGTTTCAGGTTGTTGACCAAGGTTTCTGTCAGCGTGGGAGTTCTTGGTAGAGATGCACCGATCACCGATCACAGCGTGAAATCCATAAATCGTCAATATTGTTGTCTCATGTACACGACACTGACATTGTATTATTAGGTATAAAATTAGGAGATGAGAAAGAATCATGAATGGTCTGTTTTATTGTGTATCTTACCAGCTTGAGCTTTCCTGTGGTAATAATTATGTACAACATGTCACCAACACAGACAACAGCAGACATGTCACTCTCTCTGAGTGGATACAAGTTGTAAACTATAAACCTTAGTTTTCCTGAGGAAAGAGGAATTAAATCTTAAAATAAAAATTAATTATGAATTATTAAGGTTTGCTAAAGCTTTAGCGATAGCATCCGCCACGTGGAAACTCTTGTGAGTGAAGCAAAACTCTTCACACTAGAACTCCACATGACTCGTGAAGCGACTGACACGACTGTCGTCCTGCGTGAGGGTTTGGATGTGACTGTATATATTCTGGTAAAACTCAGACGGACATTCATCAGTGAAATATTTACGACTCTGCAGCGCGAACCGCAGATCCAAGCTGCTAACGTGTTTAAACCCGATGTCTGCTACAACAGAAAGTGGCTGATGAGCAAGGCTTACTAATCCATTACCTTACGATGTAGTTCTTTATTGTTCTTGCTGTCGTTTATAAGTCTCTGTTACGTTCAGAGTTAGCGGCGTTGCTCCTTCTCTTTCTCTGCCTTAGCGGTAGCCGACTTTGGCAACTCAATATATTCCTTCATGTGAGAAACTTTCAAATGTCTTATCAGCTTGGTTGTGTTGAAATTGTTTTGTAACATTCCTCCTCGGTGTATCTCCATTGGACACACCTTGCAAACTGCAAATTTGTTGTCCTATTCGGACATTGTAAAATTCCCGTACCGGCCATTTTCAGTGTTGATGTTTTGTAGAGACGGCCACGCCCCGTTAGGACACCTCGGTCTGAGATGAGGGAACTCACGCGCTGGCGGCGGGTTGTTGTTGTAAACGTCATCTGATCGGCCGCTCCGAACTATTATTTTCCGATCTCCGATCCAAACCGATAGGGGCATTATCGGGCCGATACCGATCGGTTGCCGATCGATCGGTGCATCTCTAGTTCTTGGAACCTCCTCAGGCTTCTTAGGCTCCAGACTTTTATTTTGAAATTTTAGGGGACAGTTAAAATCTCTTTTTCCGGATTTTTCAGCCAGCTTTCCAAACCTGCACCTGGTTGTTGCTCTGGAGTAGGGAGGCCCCGATACCGATACTGGTATTGGTATCGGGGCCGATACTGCCCTCATATACTTGTACTCGCAAAAATTCTCTGATACCACGCACCGATACTTCATTGTTGTTGTAGTTACTGGTTTGCGCCGCTAGGGGGGGGACGTTGAGCCGCCCCGCTCCCCGGGTCAGTCTGTCTTCATTTAGCCTGTTTTTTAAATTCTATTTGATAGTTTATGTTGTTTCACACGGACGGCTTCAGGTGAAGCACCGCACATGCTCAGTTGATGTTCCTGCTGAGTTTTGTTTAAAATTGAATTTCTCTTCCAAATCAAACCTGTCTTCCAATTCATTGCATTTTTAGCCTAGTTATTTTTGTGGTAGAAGTATCGGATCGGTACTCGGTATCGGCGAGTACACAAATTAAAATACTCATACTGGGTGTGGACATCCCTACTCTGGAGTAACTGTTTCTGTTCCATGCTCCCCGTGTTTCCTGCAGAACCAGACCCAGCAGCACCAGCAGCACCAGCAGCACCAGCAGACGACGGGCCAGAACCAGGCCCAGAACCAGCAGCAGACGGGGGCCCAGCAGGCCTCGTCCCAGCAGAGCTCGGCTCAGACCAACGGCACCGCCGGGGCCACCGCCGGTGGGGGCTTGCAGCACGGTCAGGACCAGGGCCCGCCCAACAAGAAGCCCCGGATCGGGCCGGCCGGGGCCTCCTCGGGCCCCGGGGTGCTGCAGTCGGAGTACCAGGTGAATATCCTGTCCCGGGTCCACGGGCCTCGGGGGGGGGGCTGATCTTTGAGTCCCCGACAGCAGAAGAAGAACGTAGAGGTTAGTCTGGAAGGGTCTGAGCAGGGACGGGGACCTGGACTCTCCTGGAGACACATGTGAGGACCCGGGACAGCTCTGAAGCACGTCCTAAATCTGTCTGAATGACTCAGATAAAAGAAACAGACCTGCAGACCTACAGACCTGCAGACCTGCAGGTCTGCAGGTCTGCAGACCTGCAGACCTGCAGACCTGCAGACCTGCAGACCTGCAGACCTGCAGGTTTTTGATGAAACTTTAGCGAATGTTATAGATAAGCACCACCAGTTAGAGCCATCAACTCTCCATGGTTGGACAAAGAATTGAAAGAATACATGATTGAAAGAGATCAGGCGAACAGATGTATCATCGTGTATTAAGTCAGATTGGCAAGTTTATTGTAAATTAAGAAATTTTGTTACTAAACTAAATAAGAAAAAGAAAAAAAAGTACTATGGTAATATTATTCATGAAATTAAACACGATAGTAAAAGATTAAGGAGCACTTTAAGTCATTAATTAAAGGCAATACTAAGTATACACCATCTTATTTAGAAACTGGAGGGGAGTTTTAACTAAACATAAAGACAAATCATTTAAATAATTATTTTATAAGTAAAATAGAAAAACGTAAGAGAAGTGCACAGCATAATAAGACTGGGCTAGCGGTTAGATTAGTAAATCAGATAATGGAGCATAAAGACTGTATTTTTAATTTTAAAAAGGTTACTGCAAAAATAAACCGCCTGGAGTTGATTTTCTTGATGGAAGGTCTACAGGTCTGCAGGTCTGCAGGTCTACAGGTCTGCAGGTCTACAGGTCTGCAGGTCTGCAGGTCTACAGGTCTGCAGGTCTACAGGTCTGCAGGTCTACAGGTCTACAGGTCTGCAGGTCTGCAGGTCTGCAGGTCTGCAGGTCTACAGATCTGCAGGTCTGCAGGTCTGCAGGTCTACAGGTCTGCAGGTCTACAGGTCTGCAGGTCTGCAGGTCTGCAGGTCTGCAGGTCTACAGGTCTGCAGGTCTGCAGGTCTGCAGGTCTGCAGGTCTACAGGTCTACAGGTCTGCAGGTCTACAGATCTGCAGGTCTGCAGGTCTGCAGGTCTGCAGGTCTACAGATCTGCAGGTCTGCAGGTCTGCAGGTCTGCAGGTCTGCAGGTCTGCAGGTCTGCAGGTCTGCAGGTCTGCAGGTCTGCAGGTCTACAGGTCTGCAGGTCTGCAGGTCTACAGCTGGGGGAACTTAGCTCTTCTTACTTTAGTTGAGTAAGTCCTGTAATACTGTCTGAGTTGTTGTTGTGGAGCTGCTGCTGATCAGAGGTCACCTGACTGCAGCAGCAGCAGCAGCACCAGCAGCAGCTGCAGCAGCAGCAGCAGCAGCAGCAGCAGCAGCAGCAGCAGCAGCATTAACAGCAGCAGCAGCAGCAGCAGCAGCTGCAGCATTAACAGCAGCAGCAGCAACAGCAGCAGCTGCAGCATTAACAGCAGCAGCAGCAGCAGCAGCAGCTGCAGCATTAACAGCAGCAGCAGCAGCAGCAGCAGCAGCATTAACAGCAGCAGCAGCTGCAGCATTAACAGCAGCAGCAGCAGCAGCTGCAGCATTAACAGCAGCAGCAGCAGCAGCAGCAGCAGCAGCTGCAGCATTAACAGCAGCAGCAGCAGCAGCTGCAGCATTAACAGCAGCAGCAGCAGCAGCAGCAGCAGCTGCAGCATTAACAGCAGCAGCTGCAGCAGCAGCAGCAGCAGCATTAACAGCAGCAGAAGCAGCTGCAGCATTAACAGCAGCAGCTGCAGCAGCAGCAGCAGCAGCATTAACAGCAGCAGCAGCAGCTGCAGCATTAACAGCAGCAGCAGCAGCTGCAGCATTAACAGCAGCAGCTGCAGCAGCAGCAGCAGCAGCAGCAGCACGCTGACGCAGCTGATTCCAGCAGGAGCCAGACGGCCCCGGACGTCTCCCTTATCACCGGCCGGCCCGTTATCAGCGGGTCAGACGGGAGAGAGGCCCCCGAATATGAGGTTAAAAACCCGAATATGAGCAAATTCCGGTTATTCAAAGGTGTTATTGGTGTTTACATGGTCGGGCGCAACGGGGTTATTGCTAATATTCCGGTTAGAAAAGGTCTACAGGTCTACAGGTCTGCAGGTCTGCAGGTCTGCAGGTCTGCAGATTGATGCATGGAAACACAGTCATTGATGGCGTCTCTAGCGTGCAGATTCCTTTCTCTTAAGCAGCCGCGGCGCTGCCTTGGTGGGGAGAAGCCTGGACCCGGAACCAGAACCAGCACCAGCACCAGCAGCTCCTGATCAGCTGTGGGCTGATAACCAGGAGCCTGCTGGTGCTGTAGGATTGTATTCTGAAAACAGCTGCAAATGCGCCCCCCGGTGGTGGTACAAGGGAAGCGCCGGGGTTGATCCAGGGATCTGAGTCTCTGGTCTCCCAGACGCCCAAACATGAGAGCCATCGGGTCACTGCAACAGAAACATGTGCTACGTTTTAAAAGGAAACTAAAAGATTATTATTCAACACAAAATTTTAAGGATTCATATTTAACGGGGTACTCATATTGTTGGCTCATGGCATCTTTGCAATGTAACAAAAGTATTCGTGATGATTCAGTGTAGGAGCTTGTGTTGTATGTTTTGTTGTTTATATGTTTTGTATGTGTGAATTTTTGTGTTTCTGTATATATTTGTGAATGAGTATTTTTTCTGTTTGGTTTGTATTGTGTGTACCCTGTATTGTTACTCATGAGAATATGAGGACACCTGCAGGAGACATGCAGGACTGCTCATTTTAGGACGTCCTGAGATTAAATAAAAACTGTGGAAGATGCAGAAATGTTTAACCTGAAAGAATCCCCTGTATATCTGAGTTTTCATGTGTTTTCTGTCTCCAGCACTCCAGCTCTCGCCTCGGTTACCAAAACACTCAGAGTTCCACTCAGCCCCAGAGCACCATGGGATACACGTCGTCCTCCCAGCAGAGCTCCCAGTACTCCCACCAGAGCCACCGCTACTGAGACTCCCAGGGGCCCCCAGGGGAACCCCCCTGGAGCCAACACCGGACCGTCTCCCGTCCTCACATTCCAGCTCAGACATCACCTCACCGTTCATCTGCAGGAACAGCCGGGGAAAAGCGCAGGAAGAAGCAGCTCCTGCAGAGATGGACATTAGACTGCACCTTTCTACCTGACTCTTTTCTTCCTGGTTCAACAGACCTTCAGCGTTTACTTTGATAGTTGATGTCATTCTGAACTCTGCACCTGTAGAGGTGAAACCAGCTGCAGGCCGGTCACCGGCCCCGGTCACCGGCCCCGGTCACCGGCCCCGGTCACCGGCCCCGGTCACCGGCCCCGGTCACCGGCCCCGGTCACCGGCCCCGGTCACCGGGCCCGGCCCCCGGGCCCGGCCCCCGGCCCCGGTCACCGGCCCCGGTCACCGGCCCCGGTCACCGGCCCGGTCACCGGCCCCGGCCCCCGTCAGGACTCCTCCAACCTCTGAAGGTTTTTGAACACAAACATGCGCTAAGGTGCAGGGCAGCTAAGAGCCCCCCCCCTTGACTGATACTGACTGATGTCAAATCGTTTGTTACGGTCTTGTACATGTCGTTGCCCCCTAAAGGCTGAATTATGGTTCTGCATCAAATCGACGCCGTGCCGTCACTGTGACGCCGTCACCGTGACGCCGTCACCATGACGCCGTCGTGAACCTTCGGACTTCTCCGTCACTCCATTTCTCCGCGGTGCAGTTCCCCCCGTGACCACTAGTTAGCGATCTTTTCCTGAATGGTTTATCCGACTTTTTCCGGTCACAGTGAATCAAAGAGATAAGGACAACTATTGTGCAAAAAAACTAAACCAAAAAAAATCACACATACACGAAGAAAAGAGCGCTGAAAGTTCACGACTGCTTCAAACCGGAAACCAAAAACCAATCACAGCCCTCTCCGTCTGCGTTTGGTCTGTTACAATTTCTGGGAGGTGCAGATCAGTGACGGCGTCAGTGACGGCGTCAGTGACGGCGTCAGTGACGGCGTCAGTGACGGCGTCAGTGACGGCGTGTGGTCTGCTTCGGCGCGTAACCTGCGGCGTAGGCACGGTGTCGTTTTGACGCAGAACCATAACTCAGACTTTAGCGTGTGTTTGTGTGTGTGTGTGTGCGTGTGCGTGCGCGTGCGCGGGTGCGGGTGTGTGTGCGTGTGTCTGTGTGCGTGTGCGTGCGTGTGCATGCGCGGGTGCGTGCGCATGTGCGTGTGCGCGTGTGCGTGTGCGTGTGCGTGCGCGTGCGTGTGCGTGTGTGTGCGTGTGCGTGTGTGTGTGTGTGTGCGTGTGTGTGCGTGTGTGTGTGTGTGTGTGTGCAGGTGCAGGTGTGTGTTGTGGACCCGTGTCCTCACTAAAGTGAACTGAATCATCTGCAAACAGCAGGACCAAACGGCGGGCGGGTCTCCGCCCCAACACTCGCCCTCGTCCCCTCC
The DNA here is from genome assembly GCF_033807715.1 of Cololabis saira. Taxonomy (NCBI): domain Eukaryota; kingdom Metazoa; phylum Chordata; class Actinopteri; order Beloniformes; family Belonidae; genus Cololabis; species Cololabis saira. The sequence continues at coordinate 2,707,494 of NC_084604.1, read as the reverse complement.
GGCGTCCTCGGCCGCGGCGCCGGCCGCCTGTTTCTTTCCGACAGCAGCAGCTGGGACATTCTGGGACATTCTGGGACATTCTGCTAACTATACTCAAGTAGGACAGGATTATTCTCACGTCACATTGTGTTGACAACAGAAACGTAACATGTCAGAAATAACCAGCTCTGAACTTGATGGAGGAGGAGACCCAGACCTGAGGGCTGGCTGAGGGACGCACGGCCGTCCCTGGAGGACGCACGGCCGTCCCTGGAGGGACGTTGTCTGGACCAGGTGTTGTTTCCAGATGTGTCAGCCGACCCCTGAAGGATGAGAGGGGACGGCCTGAACCACGTTTGTTTGTTCTGTTGGGACTAAAATATATCTTTTAGAGACGTTCAGGTGCTGGACATACTCTCCTCTGGGCTGGACACGGGTGTCCCTGCTGGACACGGGTGTCCCTGCTGGACACGGGTGTCTCTGCTGGACACGGGTGTCCCTGCTGGACACGGGTGTCTCTGCTGGACACGGGTGTCTCTGCTGGACACGGGTGTCTCTGCTGGACACGGGTGTCTCTGCTGGACACGGGTGTCTCTGCTGGACACGGGTGTCTCTGCTGGACACGGGTGTCTCTGCTGGACACGGGTGTCCCTGCTGGACACGGGTGTCTCTGCTGGACACGGGTGTCTCTGCTGGACACGGGTGTCTCTGCTGGACACGGGTGTCTCTGCTGGACACGGGTGTCTCTGCTGGACACGGGTGTCCCTGCTGGACACGGGTGTCTCTGCTGGACACGGGTGTCCCTGCTGGACACGGGTGTCTCTGCTGGACACGGGTGTCTCTGCTGGACACGGGTGTCCCTGCTGGACACGGGTGTCTCTGCTGGACACGGGTCAAACCTCCCATCCTGGCTGACCTGGACCCGTTCAGAGGTTGATGCTCCTGCAGTCCTGGATTCTGACACCGGTCAGTGTTCCTGACTGAATCTGTCCCGTCCCGTCCCGTCTTCAGTCCCGGAGCACCGGCTTCCTCCTCATTGGTCCCGCCGGGTCCCGTGAGCGGCCGCTCCGCCCCTCAGACGGGAGGACGGGTCGTGTCCTGCCGGCTCCTGCAGACGAGGACACACTGCCCCCTGCTGGCTGAAGGGAGAGCTGCACCTCCATCTCAACAGCAGCCAAACCTTCAACTCCAAAGAAAAACATGCAGGCATCTGGTGGATTGAAAAAAGTTAAAAAACCTTTATTTTGACTGGGTTACATCTAAAAAACACCAACGCGTGTCGGCTTGCGCCTTCCTCAGGGTGTATGGAGACAAGAGACAAAAACAATAATTCTAGGGGATTGAGTTCAGCTGTAGCTCCTCAGGTCAGTGCAGTTCTCCTCCAGGCCTGAAGGGGGCGCCGGCAGGAGCACACACATATTCTGCTTCCTGAACAATCAAACCAAATCAATTGACTGTAAATAAGTTACACAGTGTAGCAGTATAACATAAATCATGTGTGCCAAAATGAAAACCATACAAAGAATAATATAACTAAATATATAAAATATATAAATAAAATCTCTCTCTTAAACAAAAAAATCACAAAATGGCCTAAAAAGTAATAACAAAACAGAAGAGCGATGTGAATATCAATGCAGACAAAGAAACCCAACAGAAGAAGACAAATAATTATACAACAAAAATGTCTAAATCATAGAAAAGATGACAGGTCAGAATCCTCCTTGAGGCCAGGGAAGCTTCCCTTCCCTTCAGGCCCGGAGGAGCAACAGCTGAAGAATCCCCTAGACCAGGGGTCGGCAACCCAAAATGTTTTAGAGCCATATTGGACCAAAAACACAAAAAACAAATATGTCTGGAGCCGCAAAAAATTAAAAGTCTTGTATCAGCCTTAGAATGAAGGAAACACATGCTGCATGTTTCTATATTAGTTAGAACTGGGGGAAGATTTTTTTTTCATTATGCACTTCAAGAAAAAAGTCAAAATGTCGAGAAAAAAGTCAAAATATTGAGAGAAAAAAATCGAAATAGAGATTAAAAAGGAAAGGAAAAAGTAAGAAAAAAGAGAAAAGGAAAAAATAAGAAAAAAATTGAAAAAAAGAAGAAAAGGAAAAAAGAGAAAAAAAAGAAGAAAAAAAGGGAAAAAAAGGTCAAACATTTTTTTTAAAGCTCCAGGAGCCACTAGGGCGGCGCTAAAGAGCTGCATGCGGCTATGGAGCCGCGGTTTCCGACCCCTGCCCTAGAATTATGGATGCTTGTTGTCTCTTATCTCCATACACCCTGAGGAAGGCGCAAGCCGACACGCGTTGGTGTTTTTTAAACTTAACCCAGTCAAAATAAAGGTTTTTTTTTAAACTTTTTTCCACCAAAGTGCCTGTATTTTTTCTTTTGAGTTCACTGTTGCAGCCACTGCATGAACACCGGTGGTTGTGGGGACACCAGCAGCTCCTGTTGTTCTGTTCTTAGCAGCCAGACCTGGTTCCAGGACACCACTCCTCTGTTAGATGGTGTAGCAGGACGACCCGGACCTGCTGGGGACCAGAACCAGAACCAGAACCAGCACCCAGTCTCACGTCTTCTCCCCCCTTACGCGTATTTCTGCAGTGTCAGCAAGTGTTGGGGCGAGAGAGTCATGACTTCCTGTCAGACACGACTATGCAAAGACCTCCCGGGCTGAAGCTCCTGTCCTCAGGTGCTCCGGTGCAGCTGGACGGCGTCCACGTTGGACGTGTCGCTCCTGACCTTCTGCAGCATTTTCAAATGTACTCCAGATGATCTATTGTAAAGAAAATGCATATTTATGGATCGTATACAATCATATTTATTATCTCCACACCTCTATGAAAGCTACCCATGTTGTCAACGTTTTGCTGCCTTAACCGTCGTAGCTGTAGAGCGAGAGTATGGCAAGCCACCAGGGACAATCATTGTCCTGTTAATAAGACATTCTGTGATAAAACATCTAGAAACGGCCAAACATGTCTACAATTAGCTACAATTAGCCCTCCAACCCTCTTTCTTCAGGTTCTTTAGAGACCAAAGCTATAGCTTTTTGTGTTTCCCCTTTTCTGAGTGGAGATAAAGATGAAGAAGCTGGGTAATTGTTGTCTGCTCCGTGATGTCACTGCAGATTTTGAGCAGCTGGGATGTGGTTAACTCAGAAACCCAACCCATATGTCGTCTTACCAACTCATCCAGGAAGGACAAACATGAGAAGCCCAGCGAAGCTTTCTGCAAACATACATAACGGCTTCACCAGGAGGATCTTGTTTGATTATTGGGGTACAGAGGGTTTGCCAGGTGAGACCAAGGATGACCTGGTGAGCTCTGCCTGGTTATGATAGTTAGGATTAGGCTTATGCTTTATGATAATTGTTTTTATAGAGGGTTTACATTGACGTCACTTCCCCACTGGACCAGCCCCCTTACTCACACTGAGTGGTAAAACATCAGCAAAAACAATTGCAACTAGTGGAGAAGACGGGATAACAGCTGATTATGGGCTTAAATTAAAGGCAGTTGGACTTGACAGTGACCCGTACAGTTACCCCAAGAACCAGTGGTTCATGGACATTAATATTTGGTACAGTTACCCCAAGAACCAGTGGTCCATGGACATTAATATTTGGTACAGTTACCAAGAACCAGTGGTCCATGGACATTAATATTTGGTACAGTTACCAAGAACCAGTGGTCCATGGACATTAGTATTTGGTACAGTTACCAAGAACCAGTGGTCCATGGACATTAATATTTGGTACAGTTACCAAGAACCAGTGGTCCATGGACATTAATATTTGGACACCAATCCAGTTTCCTGATATTTATATGTACTTAATTTCTACGCCGGGGAAATACACGAAGCAAAGCTTGAAGATACAAAAGTCTTGACGCTTGGTCCGACTTCAAGGCAGGATTTGTTGTAGAAATTAAAGTGATGAGGACACTGAACTTTATGATTTGACCGTTTAACGTTAGCTACCCAAAAATCCAATATTACCTGATACAAAATGGGAACCACAAATCCACGTTTCGGCGCCTGGAATCCAGTTGTTTCTGTGAATTGCAGCGATCCATTTGTTAAGCTTATTTTTCGGCAGTCTGTAAAACGATAACTGATTTCTTGCTAAATCTATGAGTACAGTCGATCCCACAACTGCTCTTTCCCATTTTAGATGTTTTCCAGTTGCTCAAACTGAAAGTTTACGCTGACATTCAGTCTTTCTGCCACTCAGTCTTTCTGACACTCAGTCTTTCTGACACTCAGTCTTTCTGACACTCAGTCTTTCTGACACTCAGTGGCCGAAACCCGCTGTGAAGTCGCATCTGTGACGCCATCATTCCCTCCCCTATAAATACACACCAGTTCTAGTAATGAACCTCTTGCTAACCAGTGCTAACAGCTTTCATCTGAGAGCAAACGTCCCATAAATGGCACCGGTGTAACAGTGACCCCTCACTGAGCTAGCAGCAACTTTACAGCTTCATTCAGCTTTAGCGTTGACGTTTCACCGTCATGAACTGGATTCAGGGGAAGCTGCTCTAGACTCACCAGGTGGGACTAACCAAGATCGCTGTTTGATGTCTCGGTTGATTCTACGGCTTGTCCTGATTGGATCGTACCTGAAGTCAAGTTATCAGCATTGATTATTTGGCTGTGAAAATTCCATCAATGTCAACAACCCAAACTAATGATGCCGTTCCTGAGATACGGCCCAGTCCAAACACTCGCTGTTGTAGAATAGTGTCTTAAATGTTTGCCGTTTTCAACCTCCATACACGCCTGGTAATATGTTTTAATTTATTTTCCTTTGAATTGACCTTTCCTTTATTTTTGATATCAGCTTTATTTAAGTGCTCTTTTGTAGTTGCTGATTTAAACCCGTGTTATTTTCGAGCTGGAATCTCAAAAATATGCCAAGTTAGGATAGGGTTAAAAATCCTTTGATTGTTTTTTGTTGTTGTTTTTTAACTTTTTTTTTACCAGCGTCACTGAATGCTGCAAACAGTGGTGTGCAGTGACCACGGAAGGCCATTTTAGGTGCTCAAAACACATTTTTTACTGCCATTTCTACAGCAGCAAGCATTGTTAAAGTTGCATTTTGTGCCCCTGGTGGTTTGCCATACTCAACCTGTCCCTCCATGGCGTTTCAGGGGTCGCTCACTGGCCTCGTGTCCTTCATGTCAGATGCTCCGCGTGAGCATCCACTTTTCTTTTGTCTGGACGGTGCCTTTTGTTTCATATTTGAAAAACGTCCTGAGTTTTTCAGCCTTTCTTTTCCTCTTCTGGCGGAGCGTTATTCGCCTCACGCCAGGTGAAGCCGCTCAACACGTCCGGTTCCTCCTCTGAAGACGGCGGCAGATCCTGGCGGAGGCGTCGCTCCTCCTGTCTCGGCTCTCTTAGGATGCTTTCACTCCTGTCCTGTTTGGAGCAGTTGTTCCGGAACAGGGAGGGTTTCTCCCTAAAGATCAGTTGGTTTGGTACATAGCAATACACAGCAATCGCCCTCGGGTGCGGGACAGAACAAGCAAGCTGAGATCTCCTAGGAAAGGTGGTCTCGGCTCGCTGCCATTCCAGACCTGGAGCGGTTCGTTTGCAGTGAGAACAGAATCCACACAGCAACCAATTAACCACAGAAACAAACTAGCCACATTCGCTTACGATCAGTACTCGAGTTGTAAAACAAAATCAGGGGGATGGTGGATTTGATCATATGGGGACAGATCATTTGTGCTGATTACAAATAATATAATATATTACAAATAATAGCAGTGACCAAAACAGCTGCAGAAATACTGCAGGAATGACATAGCAGCAGTTAAATGCAGCCTTCTGTAAGCTTTAAATATCCACTGGGCTTACATCAAATACATCAAAACACAACAATAAAAAACACTTTTCTGAACTTATCAATATGACTCTGTCCTTCACAGGATAAGTAACATGGATCACTGCAAAAACTCACAATCTTAACAAGAATATTTGTCTTATTTCTAGTTAAAATGTCTCATTTTAGTAAAAAAAAACACTTAAAACAAAACTCATCACTGGAAAAAAACAACAATTTTCACCTGTTTCAAGTAGATTTTCACTTGAAATAAGTAGAAAAATCTGCCAGTGGAACAAGATTTTTTTGCTTGTAATAAGAAGATAAATCTTGTCCCACTGACAGATTTTCCTACTTATTTCAAGTGAAAATTTACTTGAAACAGGTGAAAATGGTCAAATAAGGTATTTTTCTGGTGATGACTCTAAATGTTGAAATAGCAGTAAAACCACATTCATTGATGAAATGATAAAAGGGATGGAAAGGAGGGAAGGCAGTTTTACAGGGGGGATGATTTGGACCGTTTTTATTTCAGGGGGGATGATTTGGACCGTTTTTATTTCAGGGGGGGGATGATTTGGACCGTTTTTATTTCAGGGGGGATGATTTGGACCGTTTTTATTTCAGGGGGGATGATTTGGACCGTTTTTATTTCAGGGGGGGGGATGATTAAGACCGTTTTTATTTCAGGGGGGGATGCCGTCCCCCCTCATCCCCCTCAACTCCAGTACTGCTTATGATGCTCCATAGTAGTTGTTTTTCCCGGGGAAGAGGAAACTCCTTCCACGTTCATTTCTGACCAATGAGAGAACAGTTGGTTCATTTGTTAACAGCTTTGAACCGCTACAGACGGTTGTGAACACAAACGCCACAAACCAAAAACCAAACAACTGTATGGATTTAGCCCCTGAATCGGAACAAAACAAACGGGCCACAGGTCTGAAAGCACTCTTATTTTCCTCCCACGTTATCAAGTTTGTTGAAATGCTGTACATAGGAACAGATTTTAAGACTTTGTCATAGAGATACTGATACAATAGTTGTCTTTTAATGCACTGTTGTTGCTCAAATATTTAGTGGTCACTAAAGTATTTCATGTTTTTAAAGCGCTGCCTTGGACGGCAGCTCGGCCAGGTCCTGGTGCAGCTCACGCCATCGTCACATCCAGAGCACTTCTCTTTCGCTCTCCTCTCACACTTTTTGTATATTGTTGCATGTGCCTGCCCCCCCCACCACGGAGACGTAAGCACTTATTATCCCCCAGGTTGTACAGACGGATGGACGCTCCTCCTGCAGAGCTGACCTGCCGCTCCTCCTCCACCTGCACCAATGATCAGCTCTTTTCCAACAGTTTGAATTGATCTACAGGTGTTTGATCTTTTGGCGCTTTTCCACTAGAACCTACTCAGCCCGACTCACCTCGGTTTGGTTCTTCTCCACCAGGGGTCTAACGTGCTGAGTAGATACTTTTCTGTAACTATTCTGCTGAGGTTCTAAGCTGCTGAGTCGGCTGTATCTGACATCATCACACTACAGGACACCGATTGGTCGGGGGGTTGGAGTCAGACGTCTGAGTCAGGAGGAGGAAATCAGAGAAAGAGACTCTGACGGATTCTTGTTCATTTTATTCAACCAGCAACGGCAGCAAAAGTCTGTTTCATGATCCAACTCTGAGGGTCAGATGTTCATAAACCTGGTGCTGAGGAGAGAATTAAAAAGATCTAGACGGAGATAAGGAACGACCAGATCTACCAGGAGCTCTGTCTCTTCATAGCTGCTCACGGCTCCAGCTGACTTTTCAGCAGAGACAAACTGAAAAAAAAAAGCGTTGCCACTTGAAGCTTCTCTCACTCTCATTTTTTAACTTGGTATCAAACACAAGCCACAGACCCAGCAGCACATCTATCATCTCCTCCAGGTTCTACATCTTTAGTGTTGTTGTCTTCTTCCTTTAGACACAATCAAATACGTCACAGCAGCTTCACTCCAACCTCCTACTTCAGCTCCAGGTGCTGGATTGTAGTGGAAAAGAAACCAGGCCGAGTCGAGCCGAGTAGGTACTAGTGGAAAAGCGCCTTTAAAGGGAAAGTTCAGTTTTTTACAACCTGGACCTTATTTCTGGCATTTTTTATGGTCGTATACTCACCCAGAAAAGTTTGGTGTCATTTGGAGTCCTTCGGAAGACATTAGGAGTTTTTTGCGAGCCGCTTCTCCATATAACGGTAGTGAACGGGGCACAGCGGGACACAGACGATGCAGCGTCTAAATAACACATGATTGCCGCGAAACTCTTCATTTCTTTTATGAATCACTAGATCTGCTTCTGCGAGTCTTCCAGGACCTGTTGTCTACATCCGGGGCTGTGTGTGTAACAAATAAATCAGTTTGTAAACAAGACCTCTGAACTCATGACGTCATCTCTGTGCGCGCATTCCAGACACAGCTCCGTGTACAGCTGGAGTTCACTACTGTTAGTTTACTGTTAGTTATTTGAAACATGTCTGAATATTTGTCAAATTCTGAGGTTGTGGACGACGACTTTGAATATGATGGACGTCCTTACCGTTTTGAGCCAGAGTATACGGCTGAAGAGCTCACTGAATGGAGGACAGAGTGCGCGCACAGAGATGACGTCATAAGTTCAGAGGTCTTGTTTACAAACTGATTTATTTGTTACACACACAGCCCCGGATGTAGACAACATGTCCTGGAAGCAGATCTAGTGATTCATAAAAGAAATGAACGAGTTTCGCAGCAATAATGTGTTATTTAGACGCTGCATCGTCTGTGTCCCGCTGTGCCCCGTTCACTACCGTTATATGGAGAAGCGGCTCACACAAAACTCCTAATATCTTCCGAAGGACTCCAAATGACACCAAACACCTCTGGGTGAGTATACGACCATAAAAAATGCCAGAAATAAGGTCCAGGTTGTAAAAAACGTAACTTTCCCTTTAACTCCCAACCAGCGGCAGCAGAGAGCTTCACAGGTCCAGCGTGTGTCCACTCTCCTGTGTGTGCGTGTGCGTGTGCGTGTGCGTGTGCGTGTGCGTGTGTGTGTGCGTGTGAGAGAGTCCACATGAAATCTACACATGTAGTCTTTTCATATGTTTGTAGATCAGGCAGCAATGAGAAGAAGAAAACATTTATTTAGCTGCTTTTAGCAAACGTGTCCAAGTTTCACTGTACAGATGTGAAATGAGAAGAAGTCATGTATATTTATTTTATATCCTCTATAATAAAACCCTCTTTTGTCTCAGTCGTGTTCTTCATCAAAGCCACAACAGTGGCGTAGGCAGAAATATTTTTTTGGGTGGACCAGGACAAAAATGGGTGGGCCATATTGTCCCAGAAAAAGCGGACTTATAAAAACTTTTAAGCAGAAAACATGACAAACATGCCTGACGCAGGTGCTTCCAGTGCCAAACCCTCCCTGGCAGGTGGTTAGGCCGGCAGCTCCACTGGGGAAATGTCTGCACATTTTACACAAAATCGCATCCTTGTTTAGGCCACGTTTCCACATAGCCGGGTATTTACAAAAACAGATATTTCCCCCTCTACGTTTTGAAAGATACCATCATTTACACGAACCCGCATAAATAGCTGTTAAGGTGCTATGAGCAGCCAAACCTACAGGGGGCAGTGTAACGAGAAGATAAAGTCATGCTAGCCAATCAGAATCCTGGAAAAAAACATCAACAAATGACACAAGTAACTTCCAGTTACTTCCAAGATGAACGAGAGTCTTTGGTTTGGAGTGACAGAGAAGTGGAGTTACTTTTAAGTGTGACGTTAGAATATAAAACAGGTAGAATACAAGAAAATATTAACGGTGGCCAAACACATTGTAAACACAGGTTGCACTAATTTTTTTAAATTTTTTTTTACCTCGTCTGCACACATATTAATGGTTGATACTATGCCGGTAAAAACCTGAGGCGTACATACACAGCACGGTGGCTTAGTGGTTAGCACTGTTGCCTCACAGCAAGAAGGTTCCCGGTTCGACTCCCTGGCCCAGCAGGACCTTTCTGTGTGGAGTTTGCATGTTCTCCCCATGCTTACGTGGGTTTCCTCCGGGTACTCCGGCTTCCTCCCACAGTCCAAAAACATGCATGCTAGGTTAATTGATGATTCTAAATTGCCCGTAGGTGTGAGTGTGAGTGTGTCTGGTTGTTTGTGGGGACTGCGGGTGGAAACTAGCATTACTGCTAAACCCGGTGTATTCATACTGCTTAATGTAGTGTGCATTAATATGCATTGTCCCGTCTAAATACACTTTGAAACATATGTGCATTATTACTGTATTTAGTATATATACACACAGTGGGGAGGACAAGTATTTGATACACTGCCGATTTTGCCGATTTTGCAGGTTTTCCCACTTGCAAAGCATGTAGAAGTCTGTAATTTTTATCATAGGTACTCTTGAACTGTGAGTGATGGAATCTAAAAAAAAATCCAGAAAATCACATTGTAGGATTTTTAAGTAATTAATTTGCATTTTATTGCATGACATAAGTATTTGATCACCTGTCAACCAGTAAGACTTCCGGCTCTCACAGACCTGTTAGTTCTTCTTTAAGAAGCCCTCCTGTTCTCCACTCATTACCTGTATTAACTGCACCTGTTTGAACTCGTCGTTACCTGTATAAAAGACACCTGTCCACACACTCAATCAAACAAACTCCAACCTCTCCACAATGGCCAAGACCAGAGAGCTGTGTAAGGACATCAGGGATAAGATTGTAGACCTGCACAAGGCTGGGATGGGCTACAGGACAATAGGCAAGCAGCTTGGTGAGAAGGCAACAACTGTTGGCGCAATTATTAGAAAATGGAAGAAGTTCAAGATGACGGTCAATCTCCCTCGGTCTGGGGCTCCATGCAAAATCTCACCTCGTGGGGCATCAATGATCATGAGGAAGGTGAGGGATCAGCCCAGAACTACACGGCAGGACCTGGTCAATGACCTGAAGAGAGCTGGGACCACAGTCTCAAAGAAAACCATTAGTAACACACTACGCCGTCATTGATTAAAATCCTGCAGCGCACGCAAGGTCCCCCTGCTCAAGCCAGTGCATGTCAAGGCCCGTCTGAAGTTTGCCAATGACCATCTGGATGATCCAGAGGAGGAATGGGAGAAGGTCATGTGGTCTGATGAGACTAAAATAGAGCTTTTTGGTCTAAACTCCATTCGCCGTGTTTGGAGGAAGAAGAAGGATGAGTACAACCCCAAGAACACCATCCCAACCGTGAAGCATGGAGGTGGAAACATCATTCTTTGGGGATGCTTTTCTGCAAAGGGGACAGGACGACTGCACCGTATTGAGGGGAGGATGGATGGGGCCATGTATCGCGAGATCTTGGCCAACAACCTCCTTCCCTCAGTAAGAGCCTTGAAGATGGGTCGGGGCTGGGTCTTCCAGCATGACAACGACCCGAAACACACAGCCAGGGCAACTAAGGAGTGGCTCCGTAAGAAGCATTTCAAGGTCCTGGAGTGGCCTAGCCAGTCTCCAGACCTGAACCCAATAGAAAATCTTTGGAGGGAGCTGAAAGTCCGTATTGCCCAGCGACAGCCCCGAAACCTGAAGGATCTGGAGAAGATCTGTATGGAGGAGTGGGCCAAAATCCCTGCTGCAGTGTGTGCAAACCTGGTCAAGAACTACAGGAAACGTCTGATCTCTGGAATTGCAAACAAAGGTTTCTGTACCAAATATTAAGTTCTGTTTTTCTGATGTATCAAATACTTATGTCATGCAATAAAATGCAAATTAATTACTTAAAAATCATACAATGTGATTTTCTGGATTTTTTTTTTAGATTCCATCACTCACAGTTGAAGAGTACCTATGATAAAAATTACAGACTTCTACATGCTTTTCAAGTGGGAAAACCTGCAAAATCGGCAGTGTATCAAATACTTATTCTCCCCACTGTATATATATGCATACATACGCATACACATACATACATATACACATACAAACCCAGTGATTTTTTTTGGGGGGGGTGGGGGGGGTGACGACATCCACTGCCAATCCAGGAAGCAAGAACACACGGAGGCCTCACGTCAAGCACGGGAAATCTGCAACAAAAACCACAAATGAAACACAAAACCAACAAAACCGACACAGAGCCGTCAAAAAAACACGAACAGCAATCGACCCAAATCTCGATATTTGATCACAGTCTGAGCTAAGCTACCGCTACCGCTACCTAACCCCAAAAACTACAGAGCAAGCATGCAGGTGTATGAGAGGCCGTTTAGGAAGTAATTCATATTTGCTCTCACATGACACCCTATACTCTCTTACAAACACTAGTATAGTCACGCACACATACTATCATATTCTCACACATATACTAGTATAGTCACACACACACATACTTACTATCATACTCTCTCACAAACATTAGTATACTCACACACACTTACTACTATAGTCACACACATATACTAGTATAGTCACACACACTGACTATCATATTCTCTCACATATACTAGTATAGTCACACACACTGACTATCATATTCTCTCACATATACTAGTATAGTCACACACACTGACTATCATATTCTCTCACATATACTAGTATAGTCACACACACTGACTATCATACTCTCTCACATATACTAGTATAGTCACACACATATACTAGTATAGTCACACACACTGACTATCATACTCTCACACACTGACTATCATACTCTCTCACATATACTAGTATAGTCACACACACTGACTATCATATTATCTCACATATACTAGTATAGTCACACACACTTACTACTATAGTCACACACATATACTAGTATAGTCACACACACTGACTATCATACTCTCTCACATATACTAGTATAGTCACACACATATACTAGTATAGTCACACACACTTACTACTATAGTCACACACACTGACTATCATACTCTCTCACATATACTAGTATAGTCACACACACATATACTAGTATAGTCACACACACATACTATCATACTCTCACACATATACTACTATAGTCACACACACCTACTATCATACTCTCTCACATACACTATTATACTCAAAATGACTAAAACAGGAAGTTAGTTTGTTTAAACAGGAAATAGGCTACTATAAGCTCATTCCTTCATTGGTGTGCAGCTCTGGGAGCTTACTGCTAGCCAAATAAGCTGTGTGAGAGAACTGAAATCAAGAAGGCAACTTTATCATTTTGTAAGTAACTGCAGTTGCAAATATGATTTTTCCACTAATTGACCTACTTTTACAAAGCAACTTTTTGTTAGCCGTACATGGTAATGAGGAGAGTATTAGGACTTTTTTCACTAATGCAATGAGGTGCCTTCAGCACATTACAAGGGAAACTGACAGAGGTGGATATGACAGCAGGATTTTGGATCGGTTATTTTTTGAGCTTAATGGATATGCACAGACAATTTTGTTTTTTAGCCAGCAGTTTGACAGAGGTGTCGATCAAGAAAGCTTTGTAACACTGGAGGCCCTAGATTCATGTTTTTGTTCCATCATAAATTCATTTCAAAACTCAAGATCGCTGCATATGAGCCAAAGGGAAATGTTGACTTCAAGAGGCCCACCAACAATAATAACTGGCCGGCCTGGTCGCCCACAGTACAATATTCTACCTGAACAGATTATGTATTGTTTATCCCTGGGAATGAGCTGGCAAAGAATAGCTTTATGCTTTGGTATCAGTAGGACATTGTACAGCCACAGACAAAATCTTCAAATTGGATCACTGGCCTACACAACAATGTCCGCTGACGTCTTGGGTGATATAGTCCGTGACATTCTTCAAACAACCCCAAATGCTGGAGAAAGATATATACATGGAAGCCTTAGATCACGGAACATCCGTATACAGCGGTGGCGTCTAAGACATTGCCTGCAAGAACTTGATCCTATAGGAAGGGCCCTTCGTCGCCGCCGTGCAATTCGGCGAAGAATATATAATGTTCAAACTCCCAATCAATTATGGTGAGTGTTTTGGTTGTTACTCAAAACATTTTATTTATTACTTCTTCTTAACTTCTTAGTTTCCCATTACTCCTTAAACTCTTGCAAATACCCAATCCTAACTGTTTGTCCAGTAAATGAACCATTAGAGGATATTAATAAACTTTGTCATATTGAAAAGTGTGTCATTATTTCAAGCTTGCTTACTGCAGGTCAACATGCAGCCTAATGTAGGTAGGCCTAATTTTTTTTATTTCTGTCTATAGAAATGTCTGTTTTTAAACTGTACCCATTCCTCGCTTTATTCTTGATTACCATATTTTCTGGACTATAATCCGCACCTGCATATAAACCGCATCCGCTTTATTTATTTTTTTTTTAATTATAAAAAAAAGATATACAAACCGCACCTGCATACAAGCCGCATCCACTCTATTTAAAAAAAAAAAAGATATTCAAGCCGCAGATATTTATGTTAGATTAGATATTTACTACATGTATAGAAGGATTTTGAACTGTAAATGATGTACATGTTTGTACCTAAATAGATCCTTTTCTAACTGTCTTTTAACACGGCAGCAACTTTGCTGATTAAAACGGGACAGAACCAAGAGAAAATAACCGGTATATATTTATGTATTTATCTGTTTGAAATCTGCTTCTACCTACTTCTATCTGCTAAAGAAGTAGTAGGGTATTCTTCTTTGAATTTATTTTTCCTTATTTTTGATTCTAATTCCGGTTAGAGCCCCGAGCGGTGGAAGAAAAATCCAGAGAATAGCCGCACCTTTGTATAAACTGCATGGTTCAAAACCTATGAAAAAAGTAGCTTATAGTCCAGAAAATACGGTACTTACTTTTTATTTGGGACCTGGGTACTTGACTTACAGACAGGGAGCAACAACCATGTCTGACCTCTCCCAAGTTAGGATCAATAAAGTCTATCTATCTATCTATCTATCTATCTATCCATCCATCCATCCATCCATCCATCCATCCTTGGAATGTAGTTCATTACATCCTACCAGTTTCGCACATCTAATTTGATGCTCTGTTACTTAGCCAACAGTGTGTTGTCTTAGTTAATTTAAGTGGCTTTTTATACATGATCCGTTTCAATCTCAGGGCTACACTTAAGTAATTATTTCCTATTTTTCTCCCCACAGGCACATAGATGGAAACCATAAACTGGTTAGGTGGCGAATGGTCTTCCATGGATGTGTGGATGGCTTTAGCCGAACTATAATATACTTACAGTGTCTCAACAACAACAGGGCCTCAAGTGTCCTGGGACTGTTCTGTACTGGAGTACAGACCTTTGGTCTCCCTCTAAGGGTACGCTCTGACCACGGAATGGAGAACACAGGGGTTGCCAGATATATGTTGGAGAGACGAGGGCTGAACAGAGGCAGTGTCATTACTGGTCGCAGTGTCCATAATCAGCGAATCGAGCGTTTATGGGCTGAGCTTAACAGAGTTGTATCATTCCACTTCATCAACCTGTTCACTTTCATGGAAAATGAGGGCGTATTGGATTCAACAGATGAACAACACCTGTTTTGTCTCCATTATATCTACTTGCCAAGAGTTCAAAGGGCAGCTGCAGAATTCCGAAATCAGTGGAACAACCATGGATTGTCTACAGAGGGAGGACAGACACCTCTACAACTGTGGCACAGAGGTGTTCTCCAGTCTGCTGGAGCTGGTGCTACTCGTGACATTTTTGATAGACATGATGCCTTTGCAATTAATGAAGACAACCCTCCTGAGTTAGAGACTGAGAACAATGTTGTTATTCCGGAAAAGAACTTCACTGTGAATGCAGCAGTTATGGACAGGATTCAACATACAATAGATCCATTGAGTGATGATGGTAATCATGGTATCAATTTATTTTTAGGCCTGCTACATTTTCTTAATCAACATTAACAAGGCAACATAACACTTGTTGTAGTTTGTGAACAGAAGTTTACTGTATCACCCTGTGGCGAGTTCTTGTGTTTTATTAAATATGACTGATTGATGTATATGACCTCATATTTGTGTTATGAAAACAAAAAACAATACAAAAAAAGATTACGGTATGTAACTGTCAAGTAACAAGTAAGAACAGTAAGGAGCACACTAACTGTAATAAAATAACCCACCTCAAAATCACATCAATCAGCCCGGAAAATAAATGTTCTCAAAAAAAAATATTTCAACTGACCATCCAAGGCAAAACAGGGTTCCTAAATTCAGTAATATTACTCTCCCCTTGGTGTCTATAATACCCTTGGTATTTTCTAAATGAAAGTCCCCAATGTCTTTGAAATCAGTGTAAATGTGAAAAAGTGGCCGTCTATTATGTGTTGGCCTAAACTATGATGTAACTGTGAGGTAGCAAGTAACGTTAAGTGGTACACAACTGTACACAACATTATTAAAAACTTGACTAACATTTATCACTATTCTGCTTTATATTCTAAAAGCAAATAAAAACAGCTTAAATCATCAAATAATATACTCAAAGTCATATCCCCAAAATATGAATGAATGAAATGGTCTCAGCAAATTTTCAACGGACCGCACGAGGGAAAACAGGGTTCCTAAATTCAGCATTATTACTCTCGACCAAAACCCTGGGTATTTTCTAATGCATAGTCCATACTGTCTTTGAACTCAGTGTATGCGTCACAAAGTGGCAGCTTCAGACAGTTGATGCATGTGTTGGCCATAGGCAAACAGCGTCCTGGGGTTACAGACTGGTCATGTAGGAAATCAATTGTTGGTTGAGGAGAGAAGCCAATTGGTGGGACGATGCTTGCACCAGTTGCAAAGGCTAAGACATCGCTTAGCTTTGAGGCTCCGGCCTCCTCTAATACACGGAAAAAAACAACAAAAAACAATGTCAATGTACAGAAAATATCACACTATATTGTCATGAGACAGAGCCATATGCAACACCAATATTTACCCTCAACATCCAGCAAGTAATCTCTCCAAAATGGCACAACACGTTCCTCTGCCATTCTCTTGTTGCTTCCTGCTACAGACAGTCTAATTTGGAAGAGCTGATCCATGGAGTTGGCTGTGAGTGGAGGTGGTTGATGGCACAGCAAGGCTCTAAAAATCTCTGGGTACGTCCTCATGGCATCCAGGACACCAAGGGTTTTCAGTCCCTCTTTAAATCTGCAAAGATTAAAAGATGACACAACAAAATAAATCCTTCAAACTATTAATTCAAAATGCCAGCAGAGGTTAAATGACATCTAGGCTGGTAAAACATTTGAAATGTTTAAATTTACATTTCGTCAGTCTGTCAGAATCTGAAATAATTCACAGAATAGACGATCAATCATCATTTTAACCTTTTTAACTCAAGACACATGAAAACAATGAATTATTATTCTCTTTTAACTCACTCTTTCTAATGAATTGCTATGTTAACATGTGAAAATCATGAACTATCATTTTAATCAGGTCTTTCCATGAATTATGATTATTTTCATTCAGTATATCCTGTTTTAAACAACATTTTATCATATTCAGTATTATAATCATGACACAGTCTTTTTAACCACATTTTGCCATGAACTATTATGCTCAGCCATTAGCTCTTGGTTAGGCTTAGCTTTTTATCATGTTCACTATTATAACCATGACACTTGCATTTGGAGATGAAACTGTTGTAAAAACCACCGGTCATCTTTATACTAAAAACTTTCTGAATTGCGTTACAAACCTTTCAAATGCCCCAGAGACTCTGTGGACCACCTGGAACATGACAATATCTTGAACCGACAGATCTCTGTCTTCAATGCATTTTAATGGCCTGAGACACCCAGCATTTGCCAGAAAATCTTGCAGTGGTTCTGTTGCACGCATCGGATCCTCAAAAGATGTACTTTCAGACACCTACAAGCAGCACACAATATAAAGACAGAAAAAATTAGCCATAGCATAGCAGAACATAATGTGTATTGATTCACTATATATTCTGACCTTTTTTACTTTCTCGTAGAGGTCTGCATCAGCAATGTCCTCCAGAACAGGCTTTATCGTGGAACTGCCACCAACCAGATGGGAGTACAGCGCTGGTGTAAAGAATCCTGGTGGAGGACCGCCATGTACCAGGCTTATAGCAATGGCCCGCCCAGCAATAAAATATCGATCCTCTCTTAAAGCTAGAACAAACATGGCATAGAGGGAGAACATCGATAAAAATATATGGTACAAACTTACAGACATAAAATATGTTCAGTAAAAGATGTGTGACATCCAGTCGGTGGCGGCACAGGACAAGAAATGACTGACACTTCACAAAAAAGAGTTTATAGCCACTTCCACAGCAGAACCATCTAGAATATTTAGTTCCTGCACCCTCTCTACCCCAAACTACAGGGTTTCCTGTGTTGTCTACGTTTGCACCATAGGAACATGTTCGTGAGCTTCGTGAAACATTTTAAAAAGTGCAATGAGGTCTGCGCTGAAAGTATGTGGAACTAGTAGAAGTAAGTTTGAAGATCATTCCAATGGGACAAAATTGACAGAAACATTTTAATATTGCCAAAAGATATAAAAAGTACTAAAAGGTTAAACACAAATAATAATGTACAGTAGAAGCTACTTATAATTAAAGGATGGAGTAATTAGACTGCAAAAAAATGGCATAAGATGTGAGCATAATAATGAAAAAAGATTCAAAGAACAATACGCATGCAGAGTTCCCAAAATATACATGTGTTTTTATCACGTACCTGTGCTGTCCAATGCTAGGTTCAATCTCCCTGCCCTGCCCTCAAACATTGGTGACACTGCAAGGGCTTCCATAAGCAACCGCAGGAATTCCCTTCTCGGGCCACCAAGGTCCACAGCCTCTTCGCTCAGTCCCAAGTCATCAGAGAACTTGATCTTCATCTGATACTTGGGATTGTAGGATAGCCTCTTGAACGCCCGAAAAGCACCATCCAGCACTGAGGACCTGTTGATGTTGAATCTGCATATCTGGGTGGGATCAATTTGAGATGCAAGACTGAGGAGGACTTCTGGGGCTGATTCTGTGTTTGTTTGCTCAGATACCTTGTTGAGTGAAATAAAGAAGAAAGAAATATCAATAAAGTGTAACAATTATCTAGTTTTCTGCATAAAATGTGATAACACAATCAAAGTTAGTTTCTTCAAAGATAGCCACTGCATCTTCAGTGTTAGTAGAATGTAACACTGTGGCTAACTATACAATTTATCAGAATAGAAAATACTGTTTGATGTAAAAAATTATTTATTGTGTAGAATGAAAAAGACTGAGATCAATGATCATCATCAGGTCTTGCCCTCAAAAAACAAGCTGTCAATGGCATGGTTATCTAGATATAACAACTACAAATTTGCATCTTTTAACCATCTGACGCATCTAGCTTCTAGCCTAAATGTTTATGAAGAAACCAATTGAAAAATATTTGATTCATGGGCTACATACGCATGACTCTGAAGACTAGCCATTATAGCCTGGTTAAGATCCTCATCATCAGAAGAGAGATCTGAGGTTGAACCCATGATGGACAGGTAGGCAGCATAGTGGTCAGTCCTCCCTGCATCACCACTGGGTGCACTGGGTGCTTCTGGTGGTTCAGCTTCAGTCGCAATTTCAACCAATGCTTGTGGTGCAGAGAGCAGTGTAGCTGTCGCGGCGGTGTCACTGGATGCATGTGGGGTGGCAGGAGGCTGAGTTGAAATTTGGTTTCCCCTGGACCGTGTACACATATAGCCTCCAGCTTGGAAGTTGGTGGATGCTACTGTGGTGTTAATCTCCACACAGTCATCTGAATCTGTGCTGTCAAACTAAAACAACAAAAAATACAAAATGTTGGAATTATTCTAAAAAATGACATCTGGATAAGCATTCATTTAAAATCTCTTACCTGAAATGGAAGATCCCTTCCTGGCCGTATGTACAACGCCTTTGCTTTAAAGACTTTATGGATAATGAAGCCATTTAACTCCTGGCCCTCGCGCAGCTTTGGTGACACCAATTTGTTGCCACATCCCATCAACAGTTCAACACTGGGAAAATAATAAGAGAAGAATAAAGAAAAATAGAAAGAAATAGGAGTCAATTACAAGGCCAGTTTCAATCCATGATGTAAAATTCAAATAATATAATACCTGACATCCTCGGGAATTTTGTTTTGGAATGCCTCTCGAATCTCTGCAATGACTGTCCTGTTGTCCCATGTTTTCATTATCTCAAAGGCGCTTAGAATTAAGCCATTCTCATGAAGTTTTCTTTTTGTTTTGTGTTTACAAACTTCATCCCATGCAGAATGGGGTAGCAGGATGACATCTTTGTTGAAACTGGGATGGTGCTGGGATTTAGGCCTGAAAGAAAAAAAGGAAGAGTGCACTGTAATTGCATGTTGTCAGTAAGACTATGTTTTTGTTTTTTGTACATATTAAATTGGTGAATAATTTCACCTTAATATATGGGTAAGCTTATGTTTCACTTTCAGATGATTGCCTGGAAGTGGAGCAATTCTAAAGCCTGGAATACACTGTACAATTTTGTAAACGTACTTGTTTAATGCCAACTCACACTGTATGAGTAAATCAGCCATGATGTGAGGCACAAGTGTAGCAGTTGTGAAATGGTTGTGTTGTCATCCTTCAGCCTATAAGCAACCATTTCACAACTGCTACACAAGCTCATGATTTCTGTGGTCACACTGTACGGTGCGATACTTGGGTGCGACGTCATGCAATGCTCACACTGGCATTAAACAGGAACATTTGCAAAATTGTACACTGTATTCCAGGCTTTAGAATTGTTCCACGTCCAGGCAATCATCTCAAAGTGAAACATGAGCTTACCCATATTAATATGAAATGATTCACCAACTTATGTGCAAAAAAGTCAGCAGAACAAAAATACAATGGATTTTTTACAGGATAGGCAAAAGGAATGAACAAACAAGCAATCCATAGGCTACATGAAAAAGATGTCTGGTTTACTTAAGTCGAGCCAGGTTTTCAATCATACTGAAAGACTGAGGTACAATTTTACATCTTTTTTTTTTAAAACAACCTGAGCTTTAAGAACATGCATGCTGTGGTGTCATGAATGTAGAAAAAATGATCAAATATGGTAAACACAAAAAAATATTATTACGTTGTGTTCTTTTAGGTCTTTAAGATTAGAGGAAAGATAATCAAGGCTCTAACTATGATATAAAATATTATTTACATTATTTGCAAAAATTGCCCACTAGCCTGGTATGTCTGTCATGAAAACAGCCTGTTTGCAGGGAGGCAGAGCCACAGCACAACCCTGACATTCACATGAGGTTCAGACAATTTTTGAATGTTTTCTGACGTAAACACAGGTTCTCCTTCATCTCAGGCCCATTTAGTGGCCTCAACTTGCATAAAATGCATAGGCTACATGGTAATTTACGCATTAGGCTATTTATTAGGATCTGCGGTAGATTTAGGAGAGATTTCTGAATAGTGGTGGTCACACACGGCGCTCGACAGCGCACATGTAATCAAGCCGTAAATCATAAATCCACCACTCAGCTGATTTATTTTTAACCACTGAATTCCCTAAAAAATGCGCACGACCGGTAGGTTTACCACAGTGGACCACAGTTGCCCTTGTGTTATAGGCTGGCCTACTAGATAAAAGTTTTAATGTGGCAGCAAAAACATTGCTGATGCTAGATAACAGACCCACGTGAACCGCAGCTCGCGCTTTAATGTTATTAAGCAGTCCATTAGGCTCAATTAATCCACTAAATGAAATGATCTTACCTCCTCCTCGACCTGCTGGAAGCCCATCCGCCGAAGTACTGTTGTGTTTGAAATCGAGGTTGATTTGCTTGGTTGCCATTAGCCTGAGAGGACCCGCTCTGGCCTGAAACACCTGCAGCTCCAGGTCTGAAGAGCCGCCGCATTTGCTCATCGACCGCGCTGCCTGACGGCTGTTGGTTGCGGTTCGAAATTTCCGACATTGTGGTTATCACATCTGAACGGGTTAAAATGTTATTTAAAAGTCCAATTGCCACATTGACACGGTCCTGGTCGACCATTTTCACATGTTAACCTTGTCGTTGAGATCCCACTGGAGAGACACATCCGGTACCGACACGTGATGAGCCAATCAGAAACTGGAAATTCAAGTTGACTTCCGTTTCAATCAAACTCTCACACACACATACTAGTATACTTGCACACATCACATATTATTCACTCATACATTCACTATCATGTTGCTCATACATTCACTATCATGTTGCTCATACATTCACTATCATGTTGCTCCATCCATAATAGCCTGTAAAAGAGTATGAATAATATAATAATATGATTAATATGAAATAATTAAAATTAATATAATTATATAAATAATATAAATATCAAATATATATAAATCTAATATATATATATATAAATATATACATTTAATAATAATATTACATTCATATTAAATTAATTTAATGTAGATATAATAAAATATATAAAATAAAAATAAAAATGTATGAATTTAATATTACATTTAATTATTATGAATAATATTAAATAATAATATAGTATTAGGTGTGTGTGACTATACTAGTGTATGTAAGAGAGTATGGTAGTAAGTGTGTGTGACTATACTAGTATATGTGAGAGAGTATGATAGTGAGTGTGTGTGACTATACTAGTATATGTGAGAGAGTATGATAGTGAGTGTGTGTGACTATACTAGTATATGTGAGAGAGTATGATGGTATATGTGTGTGACTATAGTAGTCAGTGTGTGTGACTATACTAGTATATGTGAGAGAGTATGATAGTGAGTGTGTGTGACTATACTAGTATATGTGTGTGACTATACTAGTATATGTGTGTGACTATACTAGTATATGTGTGTGACTATAGTAGTCGGTGTGTGTGACTATACTAGTATATGTGAGAGAGTATGATAGTCAGTGTGTGTGACTATAGTAGTAAGTGTGTGTGACTATACTAGTATATGTGAGAGAGTATGATAGTCAGTGTGTGTGACTATAGTAGTAAGTGTGTGTGACTATACTAGTATATGTGAGAGAATATGATAGTCAGTGTGTGTGACTATACTAGTATATGTGAGAGAATATGATAGTCAGTGTGTGTGACTATACTAGTATATGTGAGAGAATATGATAGTCAGTGTGTGTGACTATACTAGTATATGTGTGTGACTATAGTAGTAAGTGTGTGTGAGTATACTAATGTTTGTGAGAGAGTATGATAGTAAGTATGTGTGTGTGTGACTATACTAGTATATGTGTGAGAATATGATAGTATGTGTGCATGACTATACTAGTGTTTGTAAGAGAGTATAATGTGTCATGTGAGAGCAAATATGAATTATTTCCTAAACGGCCTCTCATACAGGTGAACAAGATAAGATAAGATATCCTTTATTTTCTCCCTCAGTGGGGAAACTTATTTGTTGTCAGCAGTACACACATATAGGGGAGGGGTAAAAAGACTGAAAAGTCAGAAATAAAAAATATATCAAAAATACAAAAGATACGTATAAAATATGTATAAACACAGGATATGAACAGTATATACAGTTAAACAGTGCAGAAAAGCAGGTGGAGTGTTGTGAGGTAGATTGGCAGATATTGCACATCTTATATTATTGCACATATTATTGTCATATTATTGTCTGTTGGCTACTGAGAGCAAGCCAGTGTGTATGTCTATATGTGTGTATGCGCGTATGTATATGACTGTGTGTGTGTGTGTGTGTGTGTGTGTGTATATATCTATACGTGCGTGTGTATGTACATGTCTGTGTGGCTATTTGTGTGTATGTATTTGTGTGTGTGTATACGTATATGTTTGTGTGGCTGTGTATGTGTGTGCGTGGCTATGTGTGTGTATGTGTGTGTGTATATGAATATGACTTAAGTGGCTGTATGTGTGCGTGTACACGTGTATATGTATGTGTGGCTAGGTGTGTGTGTGTGTGTATGTGTAGCTATGTGTGCGTATGTGTATATGTATGAATACATACATATATATGTGTGTGTGCTTGAGTGAGTGTGTGTGTATATGTCTATGTGGCTATGTGTATGTATGGGAGTGGGAGTGTGTGTGTGTGTGTGTGTGTGTGTGTGTTTAACATCAGATTGTGGTTCTGACCAAGAGGGATCACGTCCAGCTCCAGGAGCCAGAACCTGCAGGTCCTCTACCGTCCACTAAGGTCTGATCCAGACCTGCAGGTCCTCTACAGACCACTAGGGTCCAGATCCAGACCTGCAGGTCCTCTACTGACCACTAGGGTCCAGATCCATACCTGCAGGTCCTCTACAGACCACTAGGGTCCAGATCCAGACCTGCAGGTCCTCTACCGACCACTAAGGTCTGATCCAGACCTGCAGGTCCTCTACAGACCACTAGGGTCCAGATCCAGACCTGCAGGTCCTCTACAGACCACTAAGGTCTGATCCAGACCTGCAGGTCCTCTACAGACCACTAGGGTCCAGATCCAGACCTGCAGGTCCTCTACAGACCACTAGGGTCCAGATCCAGACCTGCAGGTCCTCTACAGACCACTAGGGTCTGGATCCATTTGATTTTTTTTTTTTTTTTAATTTATTTTATTTTTGAACATGTAAAAAAAAAAGAAACAACACTTCATGAGAAGTTTAAGAAAACAAAACAACAAAACAAAGAATGTCATCCTTTAAAACTTGTTATCTTGATTTACATGTGCCAAAAAAAGGAGTAGGAAGAAGTGTAAACTTATTTAGTCCTACCCCCATTCACTGATCATTTAACCTGTATTTATAAATACTCACACACTGTACTCACACTGCTAAATAACATTATTATTATTATTATTATTATTATTATTACTATTATTATTATTATTATTATTATTATTATTATTATTATTATATACTGTAATTATACTCACACACATACTTATACATGCATCCATACATATACATAGTTGAATATTTCTATATATTTGTACACACATGCCCATATAAATATTTATATAAATATACTTATTTACACTAAACTGTATCTGCTCTATATCTATGTATTTATCTACTTACACACATAATCACACCACACACATATATATGTATATCCATTCATTAATTCCCTACATATATATACTGTATATATGTATATATCACCTCCATTCACCTCCATGTTAAAACATGTACATGGTGGGCGACTCATGAACCACATCCTGCAGATCTGCAGCTCAGTGATCCATGGGGGTACTTGGTATTGCCTACAGGATTTTCCTTCCTACTTAACTTCACTTTTGGCAAGTGAATCATGGGCCAGTGAAGAAAGTTACACCAGAAATCTGCAGGATTAGAGGAGAAGGGCACCAGCCTCCTCACATGACTGCCTCTTCAGGAATGTTTCATCTTACTCTGGCATGTGACCCGTTCACGAGCCGGAGGAGCAAATGACTTCCTGCAGTCTCTGCTTTCTCTGTCCTGCCTGACCCTGGCCGGGGCTTGTTGGTGCTGGACGGGCTTCCCGGGACCGCCACACGGTTCTGTTCCTGCTCAGGGCAGGAGTAATGACTGCAGACGGGCTGCAGAGCCCGGTCCAGACCGCCGACCGTGACAGGCACTGCTCAGGCCGTGAGAACCGGGCCTCCCTCCAGGCCCAGAGCCTGGGTGGCCTGGGTGGCCGGCTCTGCGCTGCAGTCGTATCTGAGCGCGCTCAGTGGCAGCAGGACGCTGCTCCGTCACTGTCTCGTCCTGGTGCTGCGCGTTAGCGCGGTGCGTAAACGCCGGTGAGCTGGGCTGCATCCGAAATCCCACACTTCCACCCTAATGAGTAGCAAAAACAGTGACTGTGTTTCCATGCATCAATAACCCTTTTAAAACCCGAATATTGGCAATAAACCAAATTTGCACGGCCATGTAAACACCAATAACCCCTTTGAGTAACCCGAATTTGCTCATATTGTGATTTTTAAAAACCCCAATATGACCCCTGGGTTACTCCTTTTAAAACCTGAATATTAGGTCATGTAAACGCCAAACAGAATATCCCCATCAAACGGAACATGAATTTGTTTTCTGCACATGCTCTGTTCACAAGGAATCCTGGTCTTTTGAGTCCAGGAAGTTCTTATAAACACGGAGAAACCAAGACCAGGAGGAGACTAATCACTTCATAAATGTAATGAAGGATATGAACATTTCTGCATTTGTAGACGGTAGAAAGTACCGGGATAGAAGATTTACAAGAAGGTGAGAGAAAAGTTGCGTGAAGCAGCATTTGTTTTGAATTTGGATACAGGAAGAAGAAGTGGAAATGACGGTAATTGCGTCATCACGTAGTGATCCATTTGACTTATCCTGTGAAGGACAGAGTCATATTGATAAGTTCAGAAAAGTGTTTTTTATTGTTGTGTTTTGATGTATTTGATGTAAGCCCAGTGGATATTTAAAGCTTACAGAAGGCTGCATTTAACTGCTGCTATGTCATTCCTGCAGTATTTCTGCAGGTGTTTTGGTCACTGCTATTATTTGTAATATATTATATTATTTGTAATCAGCACAAATTATCTGTCCCCATATGATCAAATCCACCATCCCCCCTGATTTTTTTTTACAACTCCAGTACTGAGCACAGCAGATGTTTTTAGGAAGTTTGGCCCCCCGGCTTCTAGCCGAGTCACCAGCCGTCACCGCGGCCCGCGCACCAGCAGCTCACAGGAAGTGTGGAAGCGTCGAGCAGCCGCAGGATGAGAAGCTGCACCGTAGAGAGAGTTCCGAGGCCGAGCCTCAGACCCGGAGTCTGGGGTCATGACCTGCGGCAGATAGCGGGGGCCGCTCACTGCGTGAGTCACCGCGGAAACGCCCACGCACAGGCCTCCGTGTCTCCGCCGTGTGTCTCCGCCGACGCACAGAGAACAACTGTGGCGTCTGCTTTCTTGCTCACCCCCCGCGTGGCGTCACGCGTGGACGGCGTCCCCGCGGCTCCCGCTGGACTTTAACGGGACACCTGTTTGTTTTTTTTCAACAATATATTTATGGGCTTTTTTCATTAAATATACAGAACAGACATCCATAAAATCCTCCCTCCCCTCCCCAATAACACAACATTCTCAGTCAAAATGTTAAATAAAGAATATAATTATGTACATACAGGACTGTCTCAGAAAATTGGAATATTGTGATAAAGTCCTTTATTTTCTGTAATGCAAAAATGTCATACATTCTGGATTCATTACAAATCAACTGAAATATTGCAAGCCTTTTATTATTTTAATATTGCTGATCATGGCTTACAGCTTAAGAAAACTCAAATATCCTATCTCAAAAAATTAGAATATTCTGGGAATCTTAATCTTAAACTGTAAACCATAATCAGCAATATTAAAATAATAAAAGGCTTGCAATATTTCAGTTGATTTGTAATGAATCCAGAAAGTATGACATTTTTGTTTTTTTAATTGCATTACAGAAAATAAAGAACTTTATCACAATATTCTAATTTTCTGAGACAGTCCTGTATTTACTGGCTTTTTTCATTAAATATACAGAACAGACATCCATAAAAACCCTCCCTCCCCTCCCCAATAACACAACATTCTCAGTCAAAATGTTAAATAAAGAATACAGTTATGTACATATACACATACACACAAGCCTGCATATACATACATGCATACACATACGTACATATACTCATATATACATATACATGGAGTAATTAAATTGAATAAAATAAATAATAACGGAAGAAATAAATGAGTAAATACAAATAAAAAATAAATAAAATTAAAAATAAATGAATAAAAAAATTAGAAATAAAAATAAAATGTATTTAAATTAAATAAATCGTAATTATCAGTCATCATTCTGTCTCTTACAACCAAGTTATTATTTGCACCTGAGTTACCTTAGCTGGGGTACACTTTCACAAGTAAAACCAGACTGAAAATAAAAGTACAATTACAATTATCCAATCACAAGCATCTTACATCCTCACGTCACTCATAAATTGTAAGAAAGGCGTCCACATCTCGTAAAAACTCTTGACTTTACCTCTTACTTTGTAACTAAGTTTTTCCAATGCCAAACTGTTAGACATCTCCTTAATCCATTGATTAGAATTAGGTCCCACAATATCCTTCCATTTCAATGCAATTACGCGTTTTGCCTGTAACAAGCAGAAATTAATGAGTCTCTTTTCTTTCGTACCTGCTGGAAAATCTTCAGGGTATATATTTAGTAAACATATTTTGGCTTCAACAGGAATAAAGCTTAACGGGCCACCTGTTTGTGGTGAAACAGATGGAACTGGAGGCAGGAAGGGCCTGAAGTCGTGTTGGGGTTGAGTGACCAGGAGGAACACTCCCAAGTGATGCTGCCCGCTCTTTCTACGCTTTGACCGTATAGAAGACATTCTGGTTTCTGCATTAAGACATTCAAGGCCTGTTTAAAATACGTATTAGATGCCATAATAGATCCCCTTTAAGTTGAGTTAACTCTGCAGGTGAGGTCAGCAGCTGGACTCTCCTCCTGTCAAGTCCTGCTCTTATTGACCAGGTCTTTCTACGTTTTGACCGTATAGAAACGTAATTCTCGTCAGTTGTGTGAAATAAGACCTGGAAACAGGCATTGTGGCATAGAAATGTCACATTGGTTTAATTCACCGTACAAATTGTTACAGATTACTTTTGTAATACTGTATTTGACCCGGTCTTTGTACATTTTGACCGTATAGAAACGTAATTCTTGCCATTTTAAGAATGAGATGTACCTGACTGTGTTTCCATGCATCAATAACCCTTCTAAAACCCGAATATTGGCAATAACCCGAATTTGCACGGCCATGTAAACACCAATAACCCCTTTGAATAACCCGAATTTGCTCATATTCCGGTTTTTAAAAACCCGAATATGAGCCCTGGGTTACTCCTTTTAAAACCTGAATATTGGGTCATGTAAACGCCAAATGGAATATCCCCATCAAACGGAACAGGAATTGGTTTTCTGCACATGCTCTGTTCACAAGGAATCCTGATCTTTTGAGTCCAGGAAGTTCTTATAAACACGGAGAAACCAAGACCAGGAGGAGACTAATCACTTCATAAATGTAATGAAGGATATGAACATTTCTGCATTTGTAGACGGTAGAAAGTACCGGGATAGCCAGATTTAAAAGAAGGTGAGAGAAAAGTTGCGCGAAGCAGCATTTGTTTTGAATTTGGATACAGGAAGAAGAAGCAGAAATGACGGTAATTGCGTCATGATGTTCTCCGTGCGTCGCTGGTTTGATCCAGATATCCTGAATGATTAATTACCATGTCGAGTGATCCTAGGAGCCTGATAGGGACTCCCATGGCAAACAGGTCCTGGGTGACGGGCCAGACTAAGAGCGGTTCACAAACGCCAATCATGAAGAAGAATAAAACAAGGACCGCTACGTCGCCCGGATCAGCGTCACCGGGGCCCCTCCCTGGAGCCAGGCCTGGGGTTGGGGCTCGTAGGCGAGCGCCTGGTGGCCGGGTCTTTGCCCGTGGGCTCAGCCCGAAACGGCGACGTGAGCCCGCCTTCCTGTAGGCCCACCACCCGCAGGAAGGTCCATGAAAGGCCGGTGCATTGTGGGCTGGGTAGCAGTCGTGGCGGGGTGCCTCGACGACCCAATCCCTGGACCAAAACCCTCACAGTGGGGACATGGAATGTCACCTCGCTGGGGGGGAAGGAGCCGGAGCTTGTGCGTGAAGTTGAGAGAAACCGGCTAGAGATAGTCGGGCTCACCTCCACACATAGCTTGGGCTCTGGAACCCAGCTCCTTGAAGGGGGCTGGACCCTCTACTACTCTGGAGTTGCCCAGGGTGAGAGGCGGCGGGCTGGTGCGGGCTTGGTTATAGCCCCCCAGCTCAGTCGCCATGTGTTGGAGTTCACCCCGGTGAACGAGAGGGTCGCTTCCCTGCGCCTCCGGGTCGGGAAAAGGTGTCTCACTGTTGTTTGTGCCTACGGGCCTGTGGCAGGGTGGAGAGGTTGATGGGACACACGCACCTGTGTCCCATCCGCCTGAGTGGCTGCCGCTCTCCACCCTGCCTGCCTTATAAGGCAGAGCTGGACAGCAGCAACCGGTCCCGGGCATGCGGATGTGTGATGCTGTGCTTGTGCACGTGTGGCGGTGATCTTCTGGTCTAATAAAGGGTTCTGCACAAAACTCTGTGTCCTCCTCTATCCTGTCGGTCGGGCCCCCGTAGCACTCGCCCTGCTACACTGGCACCCAACGTGGGGCCCGACGGGATGGGAGGCACGGAGCGGGCCCTGGAGGTGCTCGCCCTTGCCATGGCGGACCTGGCAGCCGTGCTTCGGGACCAGGGCGAGCAGCAGCTCCATGTGCTGGCGGCGCTGATGCCCACGGAGCGACCCACCCCTGCGCCACGCTTGAGGTTCGCCGCAGCAGCGGGGGAGGAGCTGGCGGCGCCGCAGCTGACAGGCCGGGAGGCAGAAGCTGCGGGCCGCCAAGCGACGGCTCCCGAGACAGCGGGGCTAACGGAGCGGCTCACCCCGGCTCCACGCCTGAGGTTCCCCACGGCAGCGCTGGTGGCGCCGAAGCACCGGCCTTCCTGGTCGGGAGGCCGCCCTCGGCGCCGGGCCGACCAGCGGGCACGGTCGGGTGGTCGTCCCCGGCGTCGGCCCGACCGGGCCTATGGTGGCCTCGGGCCAAACGGTGCGTCCAGGACCACCCCCTCCTCCGTGACGCGGCCCCGCCCCAGCTGCCGATCCACCTCCAGGACCGCCTCCTCCTTGACACCCTGCTCTGGCCGCTGGTCCGGCCCCGTCTCCGCCTCCGCCGTCACGCCGCCCTGCTGGTCCGCCTCCACCTCTGCAGCCGACTCCGCCTCCGCCTCCACCTCCGACTCCGTCCCAGGAGCCGTCACCTGGCGGCCCGCAGCTTCTGCCTCCCGGCCTCTCAGCTGCGGCGCCACCAGCCCTGCCGCGGCGAACCTCAGGCGTGGAGCCGGGGTGGGCCGCTCCGTTGGTCCCGCAGCCTCGGGAGCCGTCGCTTGGCGGCCCGCAGCTTCTACCTCTCAGCCTGTCAGCTGCGGCGTCGCCAGCTCCTCCCGCGCTGCTGCGGCGAACCTCAAGCGCAGGGGTGGGTCGCTCCGCGGGCATCAGCGCCGCCAGCAAAGCGAGCTGATGCTCGCCCTGGTCCCGGAGCAGGGCGGCCAGGTCCGCCATGGCATGGATAAGCGTGTCCAGGGCCCGCTCCGTGCCTCCCTTGTCCATCCCATCGGACCCCACGTTGGGTGCCAGTGTAGCAGGGCGAGTGCTACGGGGGCCCGACCGACAGGATAGAGGAGGACACAGAGTTTTGTGCAGAATCCTTTATTAGACCAGAAGATCACCGCCACACGTGCACAAGCACAGCATCACACATCCGCATGCCAGGGATCGGTTGCTGCTGTCCAGCTCTGCCTTATAAGGCAGGCAGGGTGGAGAGCGGCAGCCACTCAGGCGGATGGGACACAGGTGCGTGTGTCCCATCAACCTCTCCACCATGCCACAGGGCCGAACAGCAGTGCGGAGTACCCGGCCTTCTTGGAGTCCCTGGGATGTGTCCCTGGGAGTACTGGATAGTGCTCCAACTGGGGACTCCATTGTTCTACTGGGGGACTTCAACGCTCACGTGGGCAATGACAGTGATACCTGGAGAGGCGTGATTGGGAGGAACGGCCTCCCCGATCTGAACCCGAGCAGTGTTTTGTTGTTGGACTTCTGTGCTAGTCACAGTTTGTCCATAACGAACACCATGTTCAAGCATAAGGGTGTCCATCAGTGCACGTGGCACCAGGACAACCTAGGCTGGAGGTCAATGATCGACTTTGTTGTCGTTTCATCTGATCTTCGGCCGCATGTCTTGGACACTCGGGTGAAGAGAGGGGCTGAGCTGTCAACTGATCACCACCTGGTGGTGAGTTGGATGCGCTGGCGGAGGAGGAGGTTGGACAGACCGGGCAGACCCAAACGGATTGTGACGGTCTGTTGGGAACGTCTGGCCGAGCCCTCTGTTAGGGACATCTTCAACTCCCACCTCCGGGAGAGCTTCTCTCAGATCCCGGGGGAGGCGGGGGACATTGAGTCCGAGTGGACCATGTTCTCTGCCTCCATTGTCAACGAGGCGGCTCGAAGTTGTGGACGTAAGGTCTCCGGTGCCTGTCGTGGCAGCAATCCTAGAACCCGGTGGTGGACACCGGAAGTACAGGATGCCGTCAGACTGAAGAAGGAGTCCTACCGGGCTATGTTGGCCTGTGGGACTCTTGACGCAGTAGATAGGTACCGGCAGGCCAAGCGAGCCGTGGCTCGGGCAGTCCTGGAGGCAAAAACTCTGGGAGGTCTGGGAGGAGTTCAGGGAGGCCATGGACGAAGACTTTCGGCTACCTCGAGGAATTCTGGAGGACCGTTCGGCGCCTCAGAAGGGGGAAGCAGTACTCTGCCGGCACCGTTTACGGTGCGGGTGGGGAGCTGTTGACCTCGACTGGGGACATCGTCGGACGGTGGAAGGAATACTTCGAGGATCTCCTCAACCCGACTGACATGCCTTCCACTGAGGAAGCAGAGAGTGGGGACTCTGGGGCGTGCTCATCCATCACCCAAGCCGAGGTCACTGAGGTGGTTCATAAGCTCCTCAGTGGCACCGGGGATGGATGAGATTCGCCCTGAGTACCTCAAGTCTCTGGATGTCGTAGGGCTGTCTTGGTTGACACGCCTCTGCGACATTGCATGGAGGAAGGGGACAGTGCCGCTGGAGTGGCAAACCGGGGTGGTGGTCCCTCTGTTTAAAAAGGGGGACTGGAGAGTGTGTTCCAACTACAGGGGGATCACACTTTCCAGCCTCCCCGGGAAAGTCTACTCCAGGGTACTGGAGAGGAGATTATGGCCGATAGTTGAACCTCGGATTCAGGAGGAACAATGCGGTTTTCATCCCGGTCGCGGAACACTGGACCAGCTCTATACCCTCCGCAGGGTGCTCGAGGGTTCATGGGAATTTGCCCAACCAGTCTACATGTGTTTTGTGGATCTGGAGAAGGCATTTGACCGTGTCCCTCGTGCCATTCTGTGGGGGGTGCTGAGTGAGTATGGAGTCCGGGGCCCTCTGTTAAGGGCTGTCCGGTCTCTGTATGATCGAAGCAGGAGTTTGGTTCGCATTGCCGGCAGTAGGTCAGACTTGTTCCCAGTGCATGTTGGACTCCGGCAGGGCTGCCCTTTGCCACCGGTCCTGTTCATAATTTTTATGGACAGGATTTCTAGGCGCAGCCAGGGGCCGGAGGGGATCCGGTTTGGGAACCTCAGGATTTCATCTCTGCTTTTTGCAGATGATTTTGTCCTGTTGGCTTCATCAGACCGGGACCTTCAGCATGTGCTGGGGCGGTTTGAGGCCCAGTGCAACGCGGCAGGGATGAAAATCAGCACCTCCAAAACCGAGGCCATGGTTCTCCATCGGGAAAGGGTGGCATGCCTTCTCCGGGTGGGTGGAGAAGTCCTGCCTCAGGTGGAGGAGTTCAAGTATCTCGGGATCTTGTTCACGAGTGAGGGAACAATGGAGCGTGAGATTGACAGACGGATCGGTGCAGCGTCCACAGTTATGCGGTCGATGTACCGGACCGTCGTGGTGAAGAAGGAGCTGAGTCAAAAGGAGAATTTACCGGTCAATCTACGCACCTACCCTCACATATGGTCATGAACTTTGGGTAGTGACCGAAAGGACAAGATCGCGGATACAAGCGGCCAAGATGAGTTTCCTCCGCAGGGTGGCTGGACGCTCCCTTAGAGATAGGGTGAGGAGTTCGGTCACCCGGGAGGAGCTCGGAGTCGAGCCGCTGCTCCTTCACATTGAGAGGGGTCAGCTGAGGTTGCTTGGACATCTGTACCGGATCCTCCTGGATGCCTCCCTAGGGAGGTGTTCCAGGCATGTCCCACCGGGAGGAGACCCCGGGGAAGACCCAGGACACGCTGGAGAGACTATGTCTCTCGGCTGGCCTGGGAACGCCTCGGACTCCCCTCAAGAGCTGGAGGAAGTGTCTGGGGTGAAGGAAGTCTGGGCATCTCTGCTGAGGCTGCTGCCCCCGCGACCCGGGAACGGATAAAGCGGAAGAAGATGAGTGAGTGAGTGAGTCGCTGACACGGTGGTTTCTAGAAAGACTAAGAGCCTCAGAAACGTTGACGTCTACACACACGTCAGTAATGTTCCTCCGAGTTAAAGGCTGATGAGCTCATGGTCTCGGGTACATAAAAGAGAAGGGGACGTAGCCGTGCGTGAGCCAGGAACGCCCCTCTTCTCTCCTCCAGAGCTCATTCAAGGACTGAGACTGTCCCGCGCTCAGACGACTCAACATCTGGAAACCATGGCAACCGAATCCAGCACAAGGACGAGCGGAGGGACCGGCTGACCCATGTCCGACCTGCATCTCTGACGGCAGGGATGAGCAACATCTGCTCCCGTCCAGACAGACAGCCTCGTTCCCAGGGAAGGTCCTGGTTCTGTCACAGAGACCGAGCTGAACCACATCCTGCATCGTTACAAGGCAAGGTAGTTTATTTGTATAGCACAGGGGTCGGCAACCCGCGGCTCCAGAGCCGCATGCGGCTCTTTAGCGCCCCCTAGCTCCCTGGAGCTTTTTCAGAAATGTTGGACCCTTTTTTTTCCTTTTTTTCTTCTTTTTTTTCTTTTTTTCTTCTTTTTTCTTTTTTTCATTTTTTTCCTCTTTTTTTCTTCCTTTTTCCTTTCCTTTTTAATCCTGATATTTCAACTTTTTTTCTCGAAATTTCATCTTTTTTCTCGTCATTTTGACTTTTTTCTCGACATTTCGACTTTTGTCTCAAGATTGTAATTCAACATTAATCTTGACATTCGACTTTTTTCTCGACACTTCGACTTTTTTTTTCGAAGTGCATAATGAAAAAAAAATCTTCCCCCAGTTATAACTAATATAGATACATGCAACATGTGTTGTCTTCATTCTAAGGCTTTTACAAAACGTTTCATTTTTTGCGGCTCCAGACATATTTGTTTTTTGTGTTTTTGGTCCAATATGGATCTAAAACATTTTGGGTTACCGACCCCTGGTCTAGCACAATTCAACATAAGGTAATTCAAAGTGTTTTACATCAACATTACACAATTAAACAGTAAATAACGAATAAAATGAAATAAAATGATAAGAAAAGAGGTAAAATAATAGAAAGCACAAGTTGTTAAGAAGTAAGGGCAGTAGATCCAGCAGGTACATCTCATTCTTACAATGGCAAGAATTACGTTTCTATAGGTCAAAACGTACAAAGACCAGGTCA
>NC_084604.1:2552391-2667391 GCF_033807715.1 Cololabis saira | reverse complement strand
GTTTTGATGTATTTGATGTAAGCCCAGTGGATATTTAAAGCTTACAGAAGGCTGCATTTAACTGCTGCTACAGTGGGGAGAACAAGTATTTGATACACTGCCGATTTTGCAGGTTTTCCCACTTGAAAAGCACGTAGAAGTCCGTAATTTTTATCATAGGTACTCTTCAACTGTGAGTGATGGAATCTAAAAAAAAATCCAGAAAATCACATTGTAGGATTTTTAAGTAATTAATTTGCATTTTATTGCATGACATAAGTATTTGATACATCAGAAAAACAGAACTTAATATTTGGTACAGAAACCTTTGTTTGCAAGTACAGAGATCAGACGTTTCCTGTAGTTCTTGACCAGGTTTGCACACACTGCAGCAGGGATTTTGGCCCACTCCTCCATACAGATCTTCTCCAGATCCTTCAGGTTTCGGGGCTGTCGCTGGGCAATACGGACTTTCAGCTCCCTCCAAAATCTCATTACACTTAAAACAAGACTCATCACTGGAAAAAACAACAATGTTCACCTGTTTCAAGTAGATTTTCACTTGAAATAAGTAGAAAAATCTGCCAGTGGAACAAGATTTTTTTGCTTGTAATAAGAAGATAAATCTTGTCCCACTGGCAGATTTTTCTACTTATTTCAAGTGAAAATTTACTTGAAACAGGTGAAAATTGTCAAATAAGTAATTTTTCTGGTGATGACTCTAAATGTTGAAATAGCAGTAAAACCACATTCATTGATGAAATGACATAAGGGATGGAAAGGGGGATGGCAGTTTTACAGGGGGGATGATTTGGACTGTTTTTATTTCAGGGGGGGATGATTTGGACCGTTTTTATTTCAGGGGGGATGATTTGGACCGTTTTTATTTCAGGGGGGGATGATTTGGACCGTTTTTATTTCAGGGGGGGGTACCATCCCCCCTCAACTCCAGTACTGATTTTAAATCTATTAAACATGTCTCCCCCGGGCTCCCCCGGCAGCATGAAGGCAGCATCTCCCTTCGTGGTTTCTACCTACTGTTAGGATTTAATGAAATTATTGAAGCTCAAAACTGTCTAAGCTCTCTCTTCAAAGTAATCTCATTCTGATTAAGAGCAAAAGGTTTAAATTAGATTAGAAGTGAAATACAATACACATATTGTTGGAGAGGAAACGGGGGAAAAAGGCGACACCTTAAGGTGACTTTCCTTGAAGCTGGCTCTTCCAATTAAATTAATTAGCAATACACATACAATTTGTTGAGAGAAGACAATGGGCAGAAACAGATGTTTAGCATTGGGGGGTCTGGTCTGCGGTCTGGTTTGACACCTCAGATGGGAGACAGTTAAAGGAAATGTAGAGCTGGAAGTGACAAAGTTCGGGGGTTTTTTCCCGTAGCTGACTCCCTCCACCAATGAAATTCACTTGCAAAGAACATCCTCCTTTTCAGTATAAATTCAACTGGACTCGTGAAAACGTGGTGCATTTCTCTCAGACTCACGCGGTCTGAAGAAGTGTACCCCGGCCGGAGACAAATGTATTTCCGGCCGGAAAAAACCTTGTGCTTGACATGATTAAAAGTTGTTAACCTGTAATTCTTTCCACTAGTCTTTCTTGATTCACCAGACAAAAGAACACGTATCTTTCAATGGTGATCCCGACGTGATCTGGTTGTTTCCTGACTGTGGAATTGTGGAGAGGAGCCCTGGAAGTTTTCATGCAGACAACCAAAACAGACTAGTCTAAATACAGGTAAGCAGAAACCGCTGATGAGTAGAAATTCTGCACATTTGGATTTATCAAATTAATAGTGGTTGTCTGATTGAATTTTTCTAAAGCTCATAAAGATTAAAAATAGGCTTTTACATAGACAGGTTTGACTTTTGGTGTGTCATGCACAATGTTAATTTTTTTATTTTTTATTTCTTTTAAGTAATTAGAAAATCCAAGTTGGGCTTGGTTAAATCCGAGTTGGGCTCGGTCAAGTTGGGCTTGCTTAAATCCGAGTTGGGCTCGGTCAGTACTGTGTGAAATTAGAAAATCCAAGTTGGGCTTGGTTAAATCCGAGTTGGGCTCGGTCAAGTTGGGCTTGCTTAAATCCGAGTTGGGCTCGGTCAGTACTGTGTGAAATTAGAAAATCCAAGTTGGGCTTGGTTAAATCCGAGTTGGGCTCGGTCAAGTTGGGCTTGCTTAAATCCGAGTTGGGCTCGGTCAGTACTGTGTGAAATTAGAAAATCCAAGTTGGGCTTGGTTAAATCCGAGTTGGGCTCGGTCAAGTTGGGCTTGCTTAAATCCGAGTTGGGCTCGGTCAGTACTGTGTGAAATTAGAAAATCCAAGTTGGGCTTGGTTAAATCCGAGTTGGGCTCGGTCAAGTTGGGCTTGCTTAAATCCGAGTTGGGCTCGGTCAGTACTGTGTGAAATTAGAAAATCCAAGTTGGGCTTGGTTAAATCCGAGTTGGGCTCGGTCAAGTTGGGCTTGCTTAAATCCGAGTTGGGCTCGGTCAGTACTGTGTGAAATTAGAAAATCCAAGTTGGGCTTGGTTAAATCCGAGTTGGGCTCGGTCAAGTTGGGCTTGCTTAAATCCGAGATGGGCTCGGTCAGTACTGTGTGAAATTAGAAAATCGTTTGAACTGTGTGAAAATTACATGTAACTCAGCAAGTTATTGCTGGCGCGCCTGCGATTGTGTGTGAGTGAATTCTTCTGTTTAAATTTGGGAAGTTAAAAAAGCACTTAAAAATCAGGGTTGAATTCGGTTAGCTGTTATTAGTTAGTAAAAGAAATTCTTGCAGAATTCCTGCTCCTGAACAGATCATCGGATAAACTCTGTTGGATTTATTTTTTTTGGGGGTTGGTGTAGTTAAAAGGGACACGTGATACCATAGGGAATAATAATATTAATGTCTTAACTTTGTAGAAGTATTGATGAATATTGTGTGTCAAGTCCGTGCACGGCTGGGTAACTTTGTTTATGATTCTGAAGTTCAGCAGATCATAAGTAAAGTTTGAACACATAAGGACACACTTAAATGAAAAGAAATGTCAAATAACAGAATTTTGTTGTCTATTATTGTTTTGCTTGTCATGTATAATGTATATCTGTTATTAATTTGCGCTCTCTCCCCCTGCGAGCCCCCCCCCCCCCCCCCCCCTAATTTAAGGAGCCAGAAAGTTCCTTCAAGTCAGGGAGGAGAAGCCTCCTTACAGTGTGTCTACAGTGTATTCAGAATATTCTTGGAGATTTGTTCTCTTAATGTTTTGGTAAATGGAAAGGTGTGCTGGTATCAATTTGTATTGTAACGGCTGTGGTTGTTCTTATTTTATGCAGATCTTATATGTTTTGTTTTTTTTTGATTTTAGTAGAAAAAAAAGAAAAAAAAAGAGGGTGGAGGATTGATGACCCAGAGAAATGTGGTGTGTGCAGTGTGCTAAGTAGAGCTGCACTGGTTTCTGTGGGACCTTGACTGGAAAGTTACCCCTGGTACAGAACCGCAGAAATCAACGTCGGATCCATCTCCTACGCTGCAAAGCTGTGTATGAACTTCATCTGAATACGAGGTGGGCTCTCGCCCAAGACGCTGACGAAGAAAAGACTGATGGATAACGACCGGGTCTTCTTCTAAAAAGGTGCAACTGTATCTGCCGAAACTATGCTTGGACACTGGCGAAGGTCTATCTGCTTACAGCTCTGTGGTGCAGCCTGTGGTGCTGAAAGGCCGAGGTTTTCTGCGGATGCCTGGTGTTGCAGTATTGGGGTGATTATGGGTATACTGCACACACTCATTTCCTACTGTTTTGTTCCAATGGGTCATCGGTTTTACATACTTTTTCATAGAGCCGGTTGGATATTATTTTACGATTTTTATATTTTATTTTATGTTTTTCGGGGGATTAGTTTGAAAAGATGGTTATCTGTCCAAAGTGTGCCCATGCCTGTTGAAAAAAAAAAAAAAAAAAAAAATGGGGGGATAGTAGACAATGATAGTAGACAATGTTAATACGTCAGAGGAATACAAACTACTTGCATGCCATTTTTTCTAATAATTAACATCTGTTGTTTAAAGTTGTTACAAAGGGGCAAGGCTCAACTGAGATTATAGATAGACAGTTATTACTGTACAACCTGTCCGTTCTGTTTTTTGAGACATACAGGGATCATGAAGTGGGTGTGCTCTCGTCTCCAGAAGAACAATGGATTATTTTTTGTTGCCGTAAACCTGGACACCTGGATTTCCCCATTTTTAACTGTGATGTATAACGGATTTGACACATGGTTATACTGATTTATTTGGTTTATTTGTGAAATGCTCATCCATTATGAGATGTACAATTGTTTACAACATGAATATTCAGACTTCCACAGCTTTAAATTTATGATTGTTGTTGAATGTATTTGTATATTAATCTGTATGTATGGTTCTTGATATTTGTGGGTTTTCTCTTCTGTTGCTCTACTTGTATCTTCACATCTGGTGGTCATGTTTAATATTGCAGGATTGGGACTCTGTTTTGTCTATACAGCTAAGCAGGGTGTTCTATTTTATAAGAAAGGGGGTACAAAAACAATACATATATTTTTATATCCCAGTGGACATTTTTACATGGTTGATTTGAAAAACATGAATTAATCATGTTTTGAGTGGAAGTTGTTAGGATTTAATTAAATTATTGAAGCTCAAAACTGTCTAAGCTCTCTCTTCAAAGTAATCTCATTCTGATTAAGAGCAAAAGGTTTAAATTAGATTAGAAGTGAAATACAATACACATATTGTTGGAGAGGAAACGGGGGAAAAAGGCGACACCTTAAGGTGACTTTCCTTGAAGCTGGCTCTTCCAATTAAATTAATTAGCAATACACATACAATTTGTTGAGAGAAGACAATGGGCAGAAACAGATGTTTAGCATTGGGGGGTCTGGTCTGCGGTCTGGTTTGACACCTCAGATGGGAGACAGTTAAAGGAAATGTAGAGCTGGAAGTGACAAAGTTCGGGGGTTTTTTCCCGTAGCTGACTCCCTCCACCAATGAAATTCACTTGCAAAGAACATCCTCCTTTTCAGTATAAATTCAACTGGACTCGTGAAAACGTGGTGCATTTCTCTCAGACTCACGCGGTCTGAAGAAGTGTACCCCGGCCGGAGACAAATGTATTTCCGGCCGGAAAAAACCTTGTGCTTGACATGATTAAAAGTTGTTAACCTGTAATTCTTTCCACTAGTCTTTCTTGATTCACCAGACAAAAGAACACGTATCTTTCACTACGAACTGAGAGCCGGTCTTCCAGTCCAGCTCTCCTGCATCCTCTCAGAGTTGTTCAATCACATGTACTTCTAAAGGTTTCAACAACAGCAAAACATTTATACAACCAACCTGTAACACGTGTGTTTGTGACAGCGACCACCCACCTGCAGGAGAACCCTGCTGTGATTTTGGACCGCGCCAAGCAGATTAAGACAAGTCTCCTTAGTGAGGTAATTCACCCCTTCATCACTTCTCATTTAGATAACTGTAACACCCTCTTTGTTGGTCTTGATCTCTCATCACTTCTTTGTCTGCAGGCTAATCTGCAGCAGCAAGATCACATGATCACATGACACCAGTGCCGACTTTAAGTCATGGCAACAACCTGGCCAAACACATCCGTTCACTCTAGACATTCCTACTTGTGAAATGGTTCAGGTACCGCTCCCATTCACCGCCGTTTCCCCGTACTGAACCAGTCATAATGGGGAGGAGTTTATATGAAGACTCTTACAAACCTGTGTGTTTGTGTATAAGTTTGTATATTCATCTCACGACCTGACTCTCAGCTTCCAGAATGTTTTTAAGTTTTCCTCAGACATCCATTTATATCAGACACGACACTCAAAGGACTTTTACCTGCCTTTATACCGTTATCACTTCACACAATCAACGCACTTTAAAATACAGAGGACCATCTATGGAACAATTTACCTACATCACTAAAATCAATATCTTCACTGGCTTTGTTCAAAAAACACTTAGTTAAGATCAGAAACACATCTGGAGCTGTTAAATTGTACCTTTTTTCATGCAATTATCCTACATTTTCTTCATTTTTTCCATCTTTCAATAATTCAGTAGTGTTTTTCTTTTTCATGTTAAATTGTATTTTTCTGTTTTATATTATCTATTTCTATATTGTGTTTTTGCTTTTGCTGTTGTTATTGTTGTTTAGGTTTGTTTTATAAAGGGGAAGCATTTTCATAAGCCTTTTTGGCTTCCACCTCTCCTGCACATCGCTTCATTTGACCTTTGTTTTTACTGTTCTGTTTTATGTGAAAAATAAACTAACTAAACTAAACTACAGAGCGTCCAAGAGCCAGTGATCCAAACAGCCGAGATGGCTGCAGTGTTGCTGGTATCACCTGGGACCAGTACTGCTGGTATCACCTGGGACCAGTGTTCCTAGTATCACCTGGGACCAGTACTGCTGGTATCACCTGGGACCAGTGTTCCTAGTATCACCTGGGACCAGTACTGCTGGTATCACCTGGGACCAGTATTACTGGTATCACCTGGGACCAGTATTACTGGTATCACCTGGGACCAGTATTACTGGTATCACCTGGGACCAGTATTACTGGTATCACCTGGGACCAGAGCCGGATTAAATAAATGGACTACACTAGGCAGACTGTGATTTTCGGGCCCCCCTCCATCGATGTTATTTATGAAATCTTAAACTTACCAAAGTTACTAATAAAACTTAATTCACATTTTACATAGCAAAGTCATAGTCAAGTTGGTTCTTTGTATTCCAAAATAAGTCATGTGTTGTATATTAAACAGTCTATCAGACTATTTTTAGATTTTTATTATTTATACGTTATTACAATGCTCTATTAAATGCTATTAAATTATCCTTATCTTATCGATTGTGAGCATTTAGCAGAAAATCTTAATTAAATGTGTTGATTAAATTGAATAGTTAAATAAGAAGTCAAATCTACAAAGACCAATACAATTTGCAGTAAGACAAAGTGTGCTGTAGTCTGTATGTCTGTATGTGTATATGTATGTATGTGTATGCGTATGCAGAGCCGTTAGAGAGATTTGCGAGGCCCTGTGTGAAATAGCCAGGGTGGCCCTCGCGCGTGAGCGTAGCGAGCGCGCGCGAAATTTTTGGGTTTTTCGGGTCGGATCTGGTGTCTCTATGCGCAATTTTAACTCTCCAATTAGCAAAATACTGGATACCTTCCCCTGCCTCATCATCATCTGGGCTTACCTCGACGCGGGGCCCCACGGCTGCTTGAGACCCGAGCGGATCGGTGATTTTTGTAACAAATTTATCAAACGTGCCTTTCAGAGAGGCATTAAACTCTTCCATTGTCTTTAGTTTTTTTCTTTTTTCATCCCCTGATGGAAATTTCCTGAATCTGTCTCGTTTTCTCGACATTGTGTGACAGTTTGTTCCACCTCCACCCGTCTGGATCAGAGCAGCTTGTGTCTGCGCTTGGTCTGATCATTGGATTGAACAACAGACACGCGTCATCATTGCACATATATTTATTGATATGCACAGACTAGTACACATTTAGGTCTGTAATGGAACGTGACTGTTGATATTTATAAAGAAAAAAAAAAAAAATAGGGGAAAAAAAAACGGCCCATAGTGCCAGGCCCCTTGGGGCGCCAGGCCCCTTGGGGCACCAGGCCCCTTGGGGCGCCAGGCCCCGTGCGGTCGCACGGTTCGCACATCCCTTGCGGCGGCCCTGTGCGTATGTATGCGTATATATATATGTATGTATACTAAATATAGTAATAATGCACATATATATATATATGCCTTAGGTTTTTACCGGCATGTTATCAACCATTAATATGTGTGCAGACAAAAAAAAAAAAAAAAAAAAAAAAAAAATTTTTTTTTTTTTTTTTTTTTTTTTTTTTCCCCTCTGTCTGGGCCCCCCCCCTGTCGGGCCCTAGGCACGTGCCTACTCTGCCTCTCCGTTAATCCGGCTCTGCCTGGGACCAGTATTACTGGTATCACCTGGGACCAGTGTTGCTGGTATCACCTGGGACCAGTATTGCTGGTATCACCTGGGACCAGTATTACTGGTATCACCTGGGACCAGTGTTGCTGGTATCACCTGGGACCAGTGTTGCTGGTATCACCTGGGACCAGTATTACTGGTATCACCTGGGACCAGTGTTGCTGGTATCACCTGGGACCAGTGTTGCTGGTATCACCTGGGACCAGTACTGCTGGTATCACCTGGGACCAGTATTACTGGTATCACCTGGGACCAGTATTACTGGTATCACCTGGGACCAGTATTACTGGTATCACCTGGGACCAGTGTTGCTGGTATCACCTGGGACCAGTGTTCCTAGTATCACCTGGATACCGGGGGATCAAACTATGGAATACATATTCCCATTTAGCAAAAAGATGCTTCTCGGTACAAGGTTTTAAAGGATGGTTGAAAGACAGTCACATTACTTATGTTGCCATTAATCATTGTCTGATAATGTCTCTGAATGTTTGCTATAAACACTGGTTTGTGCTACAGGTGTATTTATTATTATACTAAATATTAATATTATGATTAATATAAATTATTGATTAATTTCTGGAGGTTAAGTCTGATATATAATTAATAATTAATTCAAATGATTTATAATTATTTATTATTATTATAACAGCATCCCTACTTAGTTTAGTTACTCTAAACTTAACTATCTTAAATATTAACCGGCACATGATCGGGGGCATCTGTCACGTGTCCAGGATCCCCCTCGTCACTATGACGTATAGGGGGATCCCAGAGGGATTATTTTCATTTTTTCATTCATTTGTCTGGCTGTATCTTTTATTTTGGCGGGCCGGAAGTCAGACTTTTGGAATGCAAGAAAATCCGGTTGGTTTTCAAAATAAAACTGCTTTCTGTGGGCTGACTGGCTCCGCTATCAAAATCTGGTTTGGGGGGGGATCCCCACCTCCATCCCCGCCGGCATACTGTACGTGGCCGTGTATATATCACGGCCACGTATCCCAGCACCAAAATGTTGCAATTTCAAATTA
This sequence comes from Cololabis saira, assembly GCF_033807715.1. Lineage (NCBI taxonomy): Eukaryota > Metazoa > Chordata > Actinopteri > Beloniformes > Belonidae > Cololabis > Cololabis saira. Next base: position 2,658,364 of record NC_084604.1, on the reverse strand, counting down.
TTATTCTGGCGAGATCTGAAAATAATTCCCAACAACGAGGAAGCATCAAAATATTGATTTTTCTCACAGCACCGTCCAACAACCAAAATGTTACTTTTTCACATTTTTAAAACGTTACCGTTTTACATTATTCTGACGAGATCTGAAAAAACGTTGCAACCACGAGCAAGCAAGTGATTATGTAAATTCAATGAGTGAATATTATGAAAGTAAAATATATATATTTCTATGCAGAACCTAACTCAAAATATTGATTTCTTTCACTCAAAAATGAAAAATGTCCACCATGTTTGTTGCTGTCACGGCCAGAATCTTAAAAGTCACGTGACTTGGACGCAAAATGAATAGGCAGAAAAATGTAACAGTTATACATTTCAAGGGCTAATATTGTAGCCCCTCTACGTTTTTGCACTTTGGACCAATGTAGGCAGGGTACGTTTTTATGTGAGACTGGGTTGCAATAATATAATAGCGCTGATCGTGTCCCTCTGTGTTTGAAGCACAGCGTCAGTCAGGACTCTGGTGCTGCTGGTACTGGTACTGGTGCTGGTGGTGGTACTGGTACTGGTACTGGTACTGGTGCTGCTGCTGCTGCAGCCGCGGTGCAGGACACGCCGTGAACCTCCTCTACTCCACCGCTTCCAACCGTAGAGTGACTGAGGACAGAACAAATGAGGGGCTCCGTAGAGTGTTTGGGGCTCTACGGAGCCCCTAAAGGGACACAGATTTTTATTTATATATATAATAAGTTTTACGCGCGCGCGAAACCTTTACGTGTGGGCGTAAGCCTAAATTATGGTTCCGCGTTATAACGACGCAGAGCCTACGCCGTAGGGGTACGCGGTGACACGCACCTACGCCGTAGGCTCTGCGTTGGTGTAACGCGGAACCATAAATCAGCCTTGAGCAGCCCTGAGGGGAGAGGGGAGGGGGAGGAGGGGCTGCCGTGTCGTCTTCGCATCGCCTTCGCAGAGTGACTTGATGATTTGCAATAACAGGCTGAGCCTACCATTAGTTTTTAAACTGTAAAAAGTGGGGGGGAAAAATACATGAGTTTGAAAAGTGGGGGGGACATGTCCCCCCTGTCCCCAGGCACTCACGGTGTTTAGCGCAGCAACGGCGTGCTGCCACTCACTCGCTTTATTTTATACTATTTATATACTTTTTCTACTTTTACTGTGACCACCAAATAATGTGGTTTTCCTGTCCTCCACCTCATCCTCAACATCTCGTTCTCAATCTCCGTGAAATTTAGTGGCACGGTTGCTCGACACGTCTCATTCATCCTGACGCCCAAACAGGCTGCAGGAGCCGCTGCACATGCTCAGCAGGCTCATTCATATGCAAATACTACTTTGCATTTGTTGTGCCACACAGGTAGCTAAGCTGATCAGTTATCGAAGGCTAATGATAATTCTATTAAAGAATTATTAATAATTAATAAAGTGGACTATTTATCAAATTGAATTATCAAAATGATAATAATTCTCGTCGGGGCACTACCCCAGGGCCTTACTCCGGGGGAAAATGATAACTAAACAGCAGAAAATCAGTCTCATATGATTTGAATTATCCTGCAGAACAGCAAATCTTACTATCACTTACAGAATAACAATTGAAGGAGTGATATCCGAGCACTGGTTCTGCTTAAACAAATCAATTTGTGACCAAATCTTGCATGAAATAACAACAACCACTCATTAAAAATCAATCAGAATTTATTTACATACGGGTATCAAGGCAGATGTAAATAAATACCCAATAAATCCTGATGGCAGAACTTAAGTATTATAAAACAATTAATTAACTAGAAAAACAACAATCAATAAAAATGAAATGAAAGTTCAATGCATGGAATGGAAAAAAGAAATCAAAGCAATACTAAAAATGATACAGAACCTCTACAGTTCAAACGTGGCTGCAGTGGTTAAAGAAGCCGGGGGCTCCTGTGGTATTTTAAAGATGGCGGAAACCTTCTTTAAGCCACGTGCAGATCTAGACCGGATGTTAATCCCGGTGTTTTAAACGTGACTACGGCAGAAAACAGCGCTTTAAAACATGAATGACCAGCAGAAAGTGGTGACTACAAATTAATGACAACAGTCATGGTAATGATGCTGATGTAATCTCAGTTCTGAACACAGATTTAGCTCTGAAAACGCTCTTAAGTTACTGATAAACAAGGATCACGACTTCACACAGTTCTGAACCGTTCTTAGTCCTACTGATCTGCTGCTCACGGGCTCACGTCTCCTCTGGGATCCGAATCGGGTGCCTGCGGGTTTTGTCGACTGGGGCCGTCCCTTCCCCTGAAACGGATTAGACAGCGGCGGGGCCGCCTCGTGCCGGGCCGTGGTTCCGGACCAAACGGAGGCTCACACGCATTCCTAGGCGCGGCGGGGGACCGGTCTCTCCTGCCGTGCTTCCCTGCTCGCCGGTCACCGACGCGCGGCCGTCCGGGCCCCGGGAGAGCTCACGCCGGGCGAGACGCCGGCCGTCCGTCCCGATCACTGCGCGGTTAGCAGACAGGGGCTCGGAGCGGGGAGGGGGGCTTCAGTCGGAGCGTTCAGTCGCAGCTGTGTCCCGATCTGGTTGCCGGGAGCGCGTGGGCGTCGGGAGCTCGGATCTGTGAACTTAGAGGACAGAGTTTAGTGGAAGCCGGAGCCTCTCCGGGGACCGCGGCTCCGACCGCAGGTCCAACGGAGCGGGCCCGATCCGATGCGGGCCTTACACCCCCCCCCAGCCGGGGGGAGAAAAGAAGATGGGACCTTTGGCCTGGAGCCAAAAGGACGTGTTGACCCCCCGGTTGATGAAGGAAAAAGAGAAAGATGAACGAGCAGCGCGGCGTTTTGATCCTACGCGCGCTGCGGTGACGTCATCGGTGCCTCGTTGCGATTGGATGCGCGCCGCTTGTAGGCGCCACCCCCCCCACGCAAGGCATGCTGGGGGTTGTAGTTAATGGCAAGGCGGCCATTTTTGGAGGCACATTACAGCCGATTTTCAGCTGAGCAGTTTCAAAGTTGAATATACACATTCACAAAATGTTCATATACATTTATAAGTTCAGAGTTCACATGGGCATATGGGCGACCCCAACACATTGCCCATTTATGGTAAAAAGTCGGCGTGCAGAAGGCGGGATATGAGGCGAATTCAGCTGCGCAACCTTCCAGCTGGACTGTGATTTATAAAGCGAACATTGCGTGCAAGTGTGCGTGTAGCGGTTTTATAAATTTTTTTTTGCTCCCGCCATTTTCATCTTTTGGGTTTACGTGCACTTTTAGTATGAATCCTACACACTCTTTTATAAATGAGGCCCCTGGGCATTGCCATCCTCTACCAACCCCGGGAGTTCCTGCACTGAGCTCAGGTCTGGGATCCTTTGGTGTGGAGCCAGCTCCCTGTTTGGGTCGAGGACACAGATGCCCTCTCTACCTTTAAAATGAGCTTAAATCTTTTGCTAAAGCTCCTGATCAGAGATGACTAAGGGGACCCTGGACCAGCCTTTTCCTGGTGCTTCTACGCCCCAGCTGCTGCTTTCTGCATGTCCTATTTCAAATTATAAATTAAAGCTGCAAGCACCAACGAACGGGACCTCGCGCATGCAATTTTCACCAATTGAGGTCAAGCACTCAAAACCAAGTCTGATTCTTTATATCAAACCATTCAAAAGTTATGGCAGAAAATAGGAACTATCAAATATCAACCAATCAGAAGAAGGGGTGGAGCTAATTTACACCAATTATGGTCAAGGACTCAAAACTGAGTCCGATGCCACCACCCACAAGTCTTTATGTCAAACCATTCAAAAGTTATAGCAGAATCACATATCGGCCAATCAGCTACTAGTATCACTTCTTGTTTAGCGTTGAAGTTTGACGTGGCGCCACGGCCACACCATTTCAAGAAAACTCACGATTTTGATAACTTTTCATGGTTAACGTCTTTTGTGTCTCCTGGGCGAGTTTTATGTGGAACGGACCATCCTGCTAGGAGGAGTTCGTTAAAGTACGACACGTGAAAATTGCATAAATTTTGCGTCAAAATTAGACGATTAATTGAAAATGGCCGACTTCCTGTTCGGTTTCGGCCATGGGGCCAAGAGACTTTTCTTTAAGTTGCGACATGATACAGGTGTGTATCAATTTTCGTGCATGTACGTCAAACCGTATTGCGGGGCTTGAGGCACAAAGTTTTCTAGGGGGCGCTGTTGAGCCATTAGGCCACGCCCCTTTTACACTAATAGAATACGTAATTTTTCGCCACATGGGACGTGCGTGCCAAATTTCACAACTTTTTGAGTAAGCTATGCGCCTCAAAAACGCAATTGTTTTCGGATAAAATCAGAATAATAATAATCTTTCCGTTTTCAATAGGGCTTGGCACAAGCCTTGCTGGTGCTCAGTCCCTAATTCAAGCTGCAATGCACAGGACTGAAGTTGAATATAACAAGTAAAACATACTGTATTAACTGAATATGAATGAATTAATGAATGAATTAATGAATGCATGAATGAATGTATGAGCTGGGATATGTTCCAGCTCATACAGTAGACCCCTGTGACCCTGTACAGGGGTGTCAAATGTTGGGCCCGCGGGCCACATGCGGCCACGAGAGAGATTTTCATGCGGCCCGTGAGAAGTTTCCAACGCAAAAAAACGATGTTAACAATGTTAATAAAGGCATAAATAATTGCCATGAATCGCAGCATATCCGATAATATATTTCTTCTACAAATCCATCGTTCCACAAAGAGAGCAGTTTGACATTTTTTTAGTTTTCTAGAATGCATTTGCTGATTTTATTTCTTTGTAGACGGTCGTTTATTTTTATTAACTGACTACTATTATATATTTTCGCAGGAAAAATATCACTGCTAAAAAAGATGATAGAAGATATTTATTTGGAGAATTTCAGTTTTGAATACGAGGATAGTGACAAAGTAAAACAGTTAAAAAAGAAGTGCTGACTTTTTCGGCACACTGGCGTAAATATCCGCACCAATTTTTAAAAATAAATACACTTAATTGTACTGGAAAACTCTCTAAATCACAAAGAAACACTCTCGGATGTAATAAGAAAGATTTTGCTTTTAATTAAATTTCCTATAAAGAAGCGAAATATAAAAAAAACATACTTGTTTCTGTTTATCTTTGTATAATGATATTAAAAGTATCTTACATAATTTGAAAAAAAAAACGAGAAATTTCAAGAAAAGATCCTGAAGAAATATATTTTACATAATTAGAGTGTAAACAAAGTGCATATTTCCTTTAAAATTAACTAAACTGATATTGGATTAGATAACAATAGTAAAAAAAAAAGGATTAGAAAAAAAGATTTTCGCACCGTTTTTATTATTTCTCGGCCCGCGAGAAAAAAATTGGTCAAATCCGGCCCGCCAAGCAAAATTAGTTTGACACCCCTGGTGTACAAGATGATGTGGGTTTAGAGATGGAGGGATGGATGAAGGGGGCAGCTGGTTTGGGGGTGAGCACTGTTCCCTCACAGCGCGACAGTTCCTGGTCCCAATCCCCGCGGGGGCTTTGAGCGTGGAGTTTACGTGTTCTGCCCGTGCTTCCGTGAGGTTTTTTTGGGTACTTTAGCATCCTCTCACAGTCCAAAAACCTGTATATTAGGTCAGTGGGTGATTGTAAATGACCCAGAGAAGTGTGGGTGTCTCTGGACTGGTGACCACAGGAAGCCTGGATAGACCCCAGCAGGTCCCTGCCATTAGGGAATAGCAGGTATAGATAATGGATGGATGTATATATTTTGATTTTGTACTCAGTTGGATTAAAAAAAGATTGATTGCATATGACTGAATGGAATATAAGTGGGGATTGTTTTGTTTCCATGTTAAGTATCTTGACGTGACTTCTGGTGTGATTTGGAGCTGATTTCATGTGAATGAGAACCCACCCCTTCACTGTTTTTAACCCATGGCCTTATTATATATATTTGTTTAAGGGATGTCACCCCCCCCCCCCCAAAAAAAGGGTATGTATGTATATATAGTATGACAGAGTTTTAGGGCCAAACTAAGACAAAAAAAAATAATTGGAAATTACGAGAATAAAGTCATAATGTTGCGAGAATAAAGTCGTAATAGAATAAAGTCGTAATGTTATGAGAATAAAGTCGTAATATTACGAGAATAAAGTTGTAACATTATGAGAATAAAGTCGTAATATTAATTCAATTCAATTCAATTCAATTTTATTTATATAGCGTCTAATACAACAGGTGTTGTCTCTAGACGCTTTCCAGAGATCCAGAACATGAACATAAACTAAAAAGGTAAAAACTCCCCTAGTGGGAGAAAAGCCTTAAGCCAAATAGTGGCAAGGAAAAACTCCCCTTTAGGAGGGAAGAAACCTGGACCAGGACCTGGATCATAAGGGGGGACCCTCCTGCCGAGGGCCAGACTGGGAGAGTCGGGGACGTCAGCAGCACACAGCAGGCAGGTGGAAGCAGCAACGGGATGATCAGAGGGGGGGGGGGGGCGTCGGCAGCACACAGCAGACATCCACGTAGGCAGGTGGAAGCAGCAGCGGGATGACCAGGGATGGGGGGGGGGGGGGCGGGGCGGGACCGCAGGCCAGCACACAGCTCCCGAGGCTCCAGCCTCCAAACATGCACAAAAGACAAAAAAGGGGGGCCGGCACAAGAAACTACAGCAACGATGGACAAAAATGATTGCTATGGCTATGAGGCTATGATGGCTATGGTGGCTATGATGGTTATGAGATATTTATAATAAATAAAAATGGAAATGGAGAAGAGAGGAAGGGAAGAGGAGAGGACAAGAAGGGTGAAAGGCACCGTCCGGCGGATCATGTCGGTGTCCCCCTGCAGCATAGGCCTATAGCAGCATATCTACCACCAAGCTACAGTATATTTGAGACTAACTATTATAGTCTTGTTCTACAGCTGAAACTATGACTACTGACTCTAACACACTAGAGTTTACACTAGCTAGAGATTTACCAACACCAGCTAGAGGTTTACTAGACACTAACTATAGGCTTTACTAAACAGAAAGGTTTTAAGTTTAGTTTTAAAGGTGGAAGTGGTGTCAGCCTCCTTAAAAGGAACCGTTGTAGTCCCTAATTAGCCACAATCTTTCTCTTATACTAAAATATGTTGTTAGAAACACATAAAATAATCTAATTGCTTTAAAAATCTACAATGTTTATCACATATTTTGACCTGCGGGAGGCGCCATGTTCTACCTGCGCAATGCATTCTGGGGGCGATGACGTAGACCGGTGGCTCTGGGAAGATAAGCCGCGTTAGTTTAACTGCGACAGGTATCTAAAACATAGATGAGCAGCACTCTCCCGGCCGTGGAGGCTGACAAAGGAGCCCATAAGACGTCTCGGTTGAGGTAAACTGGATCAAAGTTCTCGTGTGCTGTGATGCACGGGAGATCTGCAAAAATGATCAAAGTCGTGCGCATCTTACCAGTGCATTAAACTGTATATAATGCAGCGGCGCAGCCAGCCGGAATCCTGTACGCACTGTGCATACCCTTTTTTTGAAGGTTTTATTTTTGGTACGTGCTGGACGAGGCCGGTTTTAGGTGGGGGGGGGGGGGCACCCAAACGTGTGTCCTGCCCACCGGCGTCTCCATCCCGGCGAGAGTGGAGAGCGGAGAGCGGGTGGTGATGCGGCGTAGGCTACGGCGTAGACGGCATAGGCTACGGCATAGGCTACGGCGTAGGCTACGGCGTAGACGGCGTAGATGGCGTAGACGGCGTAGACGGCGTAGCGTGGCTCCGCTCTCCACTCTCCGCTCTCCACTCTCGCCGGGATGGAGACACCGGTGGGCAGGACGCACGTTTGGGTGGGCATAGCCCACCCCTGCCGCCCCCTAAAACCGGCTTCGGTGCTGGGTGATGACAGACCAGAGGCTAAGGGGACTGGCCCGGGACTTTGACGAAACGGGAGGCGCAAACTTCGCGTCAAATAGGCAAGAACATCTTTATTTAATTTAATGACGCCGGATCTGGCTGGGGTTTTTATTGTAGCATTGGCTATATGCTAGTTGAAATGTGTGGTCTGTTAGTCTATCTGAGTTTTATGGTGTTTTCATAGTTCATGCTTTATGGTGCTGTACTTTTTTATTTTTTTATTTTATTTTTTTACTTTTTTGTAGGTGCGCCGTCACCTTAATGTTTTTAGGTGCATTTTCATCTGTTTCTGTTGCGCCATTACCTGTTTAGCTGTGTTTTCATCTATTTCTGGGTGTCAAAACAGTGGACGGGGGCTAGCAGGTGCCACCGTCTGACGTCACTACCCAGAATGCATTGCGGTGTAAACAACAATGGCGACCTACGAGTTAAATTATATTTTAAAATTTTATAAAAAACGAAGACATCAAAAAGGTTTTTTATATCACATTGTTATAATTGATACCAACATTTATCTTTTAAGACCTACATGTCTTAATAGCCAGGGTTCCCTTTAACCCAGATTGGAAGTTGGTTCCATAACGCCCGCCCTCCAAATCTACATTTAGATACTCTAGGAACTACGAGTAAACCTGCACTCTGAGAGCGGAGAGCTCTGCCAGGAACATAAGGCACTATCAGGTCTTGTAAATACTGCGGAGCTAAGCCGTTTTGGGCTTTATATGCAAGTAATACAATTTTAAATTGGATTCTGAATTTTACAGGTAGCCAATGGAGCTAACACTGGAAAGACGTGGTCTCTCCTACTGATTCCTGTCAGTACTCGTTCTGCTGCACGAGTTAAAAGAAATGAAGATTGCAAAAGGAAATGATAGAATCCTTTTAGACAAGGAATAAACGAGAATAAAGTCGTAATATTACGAGAATAAAGTCGTAACATTACGAGAACAAAAGTCGTAACATTACGAGAATAAAGTCGTAACATTACGAGAATAAAGTCGTAATATTATGAGAATAAAGTCGTAATTTATGAGAATAAAGTCGTAATATTATGAGAATAAAGTCGTAATATTATGATAATATAATTTATGAGAACTCTAACAGGTCTAACAGTCTTCTCCCTGTGTTAAAATGAGGAATATTGAGCATCTCGTGAAGTAATATTTATAATATATTTAACATTACGACTTTATTTTCAAAATATTACGACTTTATTCTCGTAATATTATGACTTTATTCCCGTAAAGTTACGACTTTATTCTCGTAATTTTTTTTAATGTATGTATGTATGTATGTATGTATGTATGTATGTATGTATGTATGTATGTATGTATGTATGTATGTATGTATGTATGTATGTATGTACGTACGTACGTACGTACGTACCTATATATATATATATATATATATATATATATATATATATATATATATATATATATATATATATATATATATATATATATATATATATATAGGTTCTAGGCTTTAGGTTCTTACTAGCATGGTATTAACCATATGCAGACCATCCTCCAACACTTACAGGACTGTCTCAGAAAATTAGAATATTGTGATAAAGTTCTTTATTTTCTGTAATGCAATTAAAAAAACAAAAATGTCATACATTCTGGATTCATTACAAATCAACTGAAATATTGCAAGCCTTTTATTATTTTAATATTGCTGATTATGGTTTATAGTTTAAGATTAAGATTCTCAGAATATTAAAATTTTTTGAGATAGGATATTTGAGTTTTTTTAAACTGTAAACCATAATCAGCAATATTAAAATAATAAAAGGCTTGCAATATTTCAGTTGATTTGTAATGAATCCAGAATGTATGACATTTTTGTTTTTTTAATTGCATTAGAAAATCACAATATTCAAATTTTCTGAGACGGTCCTGTATCTTCACAACTTTCTCCTCCCTCAGCGAAACTTGGTAAACTGTAAAAACCGAGCAGGCTCGAGTTCTCGCGAGAGCAGCGTGCTGCAGCGGCCGCCATATTCTGTGTGAGTATTTTGATTCGTGAGTGCTGGAAGAGGAAAACGGGAAAAGAGCAGCAGCTGCAGCGGGGAGGGGGGCAACCGTCCGGGGGACACCGTCCGGAGCCGTCACGAAGCTCTGCCCCGAAGGCTCTCTACCAGCGTCCGTCCGTGCGCCCGCCCCGGCCCCGCGGCTCCGCGATCCCTGCCCCCCCTCCTCGTACGCGGCTTCGAGGACACACAGGCCCGGGGCCTCAGCGCGGCTCGGCTCTGCTCGGCCCCGGCGGCCGGAGCCCCTGCGGCGGCCCGGGGAGCGGCTCCGCGGCGGCCCGGAGGAGCGGAGCACCGGAGCACCAGAGGACCGGAGCTCCGCCCGGACCAACGCCGGACCACAGGCGTCACCGAGCGGCCGGAGGAAGAAGGCTCGACCGTCTTTCACGGTAGGCTGGGTCTGGGTCCGGTTCCGGGGGGGTTTGGTGGAAAAAAGTTGTGAGATGTGGAAAAAGTTTTTGTTCCACAGCAGCAGCTTTAGCTGCGCCTGCTAGGCTGGGTGTTTAGGGGCTGCTCCCCCCCAGGAAGAGCTGCTTTACCCCCAGGAAGAGCTGCCTTACCCCCTATAAGACCTGCTTTACCCCCTATAAGACCTGCATTACCCCCTATAAGACCTGCTTTACCCCCTATAAGACCTGCTTTACCCCCTATAAGACCTGCTTTACCCCCTATAAGACCTGCTTTACCCCCTATAAGACCTGCCTTACCCCCTATAAGACCTGCCTTACCCCCTATAAGACCTGCCTTACCCCCTATAAGACCTGCCTTACCCCCTATAAGACCTGCCTTACCCCCTATAAGACCTGCCTTACCCCCTATAAGACCTGCTTTACCCCCTATAAGAGCTGCTTTACCCCCTATAAGACCTGCATTACCCCCTATAAGACCTGCATTACCCCCTATAAGACCTGCCTTACCCCCTATAAGACCTGCCTTACCCCCTATAAGACCTGCTTTACCCCCTATAAGAGCTGCCTTACCCCCTATAAGAGCTGCCTTACCCCCTATAAGAGCTGCCTTACCCCCTATAAGACCTGCCTTACCCCCTAAACCCGGCTCTCATCGCCCCGGACCCCAACCAGAACTAAGATACATCCATAACCGTAACTAAGATACGTCCCTAACCCCAACCGTAACTAAGATACGTCTCTAACCCCAACCGTAACTAAGATACGTCTCTAACCCCAACCGTAACTAAGATACGTCCCTAACCGTAACTGAGATACGTCCCTAACCGTAACTGAGATACGTCCCTAACCGTAACTGAGATACGTCCCTAACCCCAACGGTAACTAGATACGTCCCTAACCCCAACCGTAACTGAGATGCGTCTCTAACCCCAACCGTAACTGAGATGCGTCTCTAACCCCAACCGTAACTGAGATGCGTCTCTAACCCCAACCGTAACTGAGATGCGTCTCTAACCCCAACCGTAACTGAGATACGTCTCTAACCCCAACCGTAACGGTTAAAGTGCTGTTATGAGACGTTTTATGGGGTTTTGTCTGCTAGCCACTACATGTTTTGTAGCTAATGTTGGACTTCTGTGGTGAAACGATTTTTCTTGGAAGGAAACATTCAATAATAATTCTGTAACTTGCATTAAACCCCAAACCCAGCCTGTCTCTGGGCGCTGCAGCCAACCGTTTATTTCTCTGAACTTGTTCCGAGTTTCAGGGCAAGAAGAAAACTCATGAACTTGTACTTAAATGAGTTACGGCTACAATTTTGATATGCTAATCTGGCAATGCCCACCAGCAAATGATGTAGTCTTGCCCTGCCTCCTCAGATTTGTTTGTGACATTTTCTTAAGTTTGTACGTTTGTCCGCTCCGAACGTTGTTCACGTCACAAACCTTCAAACGTCACAAACCTTCAAACCTCATTTGCGTTGGTGTGGTTGCTAAGCAACATGCTCAGCAGGGGCAGTGACAAGTCAACTACAACAAAAATGACGACTGCAAAGAAGATTGTTTTATTTTCTTTTTCTTTTTTTTTGGGCTCTAGTTGCCCTTTTATTCAAGTTTCAGACAGGAAGGGGGTAGAAACAGAGAGAGAATTGGGATGACATGCTGCAAAGGTGCGCAGGCCGGGACTCGAACCTGCGACTCTGCACTGTAGCCTCAGTATATGTGCCGCTTGCTTAACCCACTGCGCCACCGAGCGCCCTATTTCTTTTAATTCTGAGTCGGAGAAAACAAAATCAGCCAGTTGAACAGACCAGTGAGCGCAAAAGTTGGGTTGTTGCTCTTTAATTACATGTGCGTGAAATTGACAACAAACACAATTTTAATACTTCAAGGTGTCGGCCAATTTTAAATTGTTTTCCTGTGTTTCGTTTAACATGATGCACCATTTTGACCATATTCGTAAGCACTCCGACAACATAGATACAGATAAAATTAATGCAGAATACGGATGGAATGAATAAAAGGTCATTAAAGTTGTGCTCCATTTGTACTTTTAAGGCGGAATGTACGAGTTCCAAGCAACAACTGGAATTGTAATTCCAATCTGGAAACTGGGAGAAACCTCAGACTCAGATTTCTCGAAATCAGCATCACCAAAGTAAACAATCAGCTGGGTTTAGCATTACAGTTTAAAAGGATTTTGTCTTCAATTCACGACGGGGCTGTATTTGTAGTTCTTCTAAAGTCACATTTGATCACGTGGGAGTTTGGAGGATTTTGTTATTAAAAATGACCTGACACCGTCATGTCTGTGGGCTCCCTTGTTTTTGAAATTGGTCCAGAGTCAAAAACCGGCCCGTGTTCAGGTAGCCTAAAGCTGGCCACTACAAGATACGTGGGGCTACTTGACCCCAGTTCACCCTGTCCAGCCATCCTTGACGCTGTGATCGCCTTCATTCGTTGTCTTCGTTGTTCAGATCTTCTTATCATGTTTTCCTGTGTTATATAAGGAAATCAGAATGATAAAATCTGGTCAGAAGAACACCTGAGCCACACTGATCTAAATCTGTGAATATCCAGCACGTTGAACGTTTACCTCTGAAAACTGGGTGTATGGAGAACCACAATGACTCCAATCAAGATTTGATGCACAAATTCCTACAAAAACTGATTTGAAATTCAGGCCGTCTCTCTGTAAAATACCAATTTAGTAAGGTGGATGTTTGGTTGGCGTGGCTTTTTTTTTTGTACTTCTATTTGAAGTATTTTTACATTTGAGTTTTTTTTAGAACCTATTATTTATGAAACAGTTAAAGCAGCACAACGTAACTTTCAGCTTTTCTGAGTTTGGCGGCATCTTTTGGACAAAAGCGGTAGTGCTTTACCAGAAAGAACACTACGTTTCCCATGGGCACCAGCGCTTACTGCCGGAAAACTCCTGTCCCATCGCGTGCATTTGTTTTGAGAGAAGACGGGACGCTTTTCTGTTTCACCAAGTGAACAGACTGAACGCAAAAAAAAGATGTTAAACTGCTGGAAAGGAACTGGAATTTACCGGGATACCTTAAACAAGGAAGCCAGGGAGCGGTATATGGAGAAAATAATGATTATTAACGGTCTGGATACATATGAAATCCCTACTAAAGAATGAAGCTCCTCGTCGGAGCTGCACTATTTATAAAGGATTTACTGCCGCAGTTCTGCAGAACCACCGTCTCCGGCTACCTTGTTTAAGAGTGTTTGGCAGCTGCTTTGGTAAATGTTTGACTCGCCATGTGTTTCAATAAATTTGTATAATAGTTAGACCCTCCAGAAAAACGCGGGCAAAAATCCTTTATTCCGCGGGCAGAAATCCTTTATTCCGCGGGCAGAAATCCTTTATTCCGCGGGCTAAAATCATTGATTTTGCGGGCTAAAATCATTGATTATGCGATTAAATGTGCAGGTTTTTTATGTGCTTTTATGCGGTGAAATTGCGGAATATGCTGGAAGTTGCGGATTCGGCGCTGAGCTCTTCCCTCTTAAATTCAGCGGGCTGTCTCGTCTGATCTGAGGTCGTAGAGAAAAAAAAAGGAGAGCGCAGGTGGAGAGGAGAGGAGAGGGGCGGTGGCCGTCTCTCTCCCTCCAGCCCGCGGCTCAGTGCTCGGGTGATTGCCGGGCGCACCGGCGCGACGAGGGGGACTAGACAGAGCTCCGTCACCTATGGATGTATAACGCCGTCACCCCACGCGTCCGCCGCAAAGATCCCCCAAGTGGATGGGAGCTCCGCCTCCGCCGGCCCTCGCAGGCGCAGTGGTACGCGGTCAGCGCGGAGACCTGAGTCCACCGGCAGCCGCGCCCCCCGCGCAAGCGGCACTCTCTTTACCTCTCACCCCCGCGGGTGAGAGCTGCTGTTTGGGGGGTGGCGGTGAGGGGTGCGGAGGTCCCCGGGCGGGTCCCGCACGTCGCGACCGGGCGTCCCGACCTGTCACTCACAACACTCCCCCCTTTTCCAAACTTTATGCGGCGATGATGCGGTGAAATCAAGCGAGCCCCGCATAATTCGCATATTCAGCGCGTACATATGCAATATTAACCCCAGTAAAAGTGATTTTTCTGCACCAGACATTGAAATCCGCGGAAGGTCTGTAAATCCGCGGACAGCCGTGAAATCCGCGAAAAATTCCGCGATCACGGAATCGCGGATTCCTGGAGGGTCTAAATAGTACAACATACAGTACATGTTTTGTATCCCTCTTACTTCTCTTTTCTTTTTTTTTGACTGCTATATTATGCGGAAGAGGCTCCGAGGCGTGAGTAATATTTTTGTTTTCCTCGTGAGATTATTTTTTCCCTCTGCAGCTACAAATAAGAGTTAATATTTTTTCCTCAACAAACTAGTTTTATCTGAAGATTGGGGTTAATTGCACCGCAGAGAGCTGGCCAGCAACTGCGTTTAGCTGGACAAGTGGGGAATAAAACCCGTCTTTTGATCCGACCCGGTCTGTGTGAGTGTTTGTGGTTTAAGGCTGATTTATGGTTCTGCGTTAAATCGACGCAGAGCCTACGGCGTAGGGTACGCGGCGGCACGCACCGTACGTTGCGCGTCGCCACCTACCCAACGCCGTAGGTCTGCGTCGATTTAACGCAGAACCATAATTCAGGCTTTACTGTGTGGAAGGTTTGGTCGTTACAGCCGCGATCCAAGCGAGCCGACCACTCTTTCACTCTTTTACTCTGTTATATCAGATACTTGGCCTCCGTGGTTCTGCCTCCGAGCAGGAAACCGGTGAAAAGTTAAACCATTAGCGATTAGTGATGCACCGAAATGAAAATTTGTGACCGAAACCGAAAATAATAATAAACACTTGGCCGAATACCGAACAATACCGAACATGGTTCTTCGCAGTTTTTCATTTATTTTGCCAATTTTTTCACCATTGCGTAAATCAAATAAATTTGATTTAGGCATGCTTTTAAAAGAAAAACATCTTTTACAAAGTTACAAGGTAGAAAACATTTGTTGAACATAAAAAACTGAACATTTTTTAATTTCCCAGCATGTCTTAAATATTCCAGCAGACATTATACCAGCAAAGAACAATAACTTAAAATAGCAAAATACATTTTGTGGCCATCTTTGAGCTTACGTTAGGCTTAACTGACTGAACATTGTAACATAGGCCTTAAAACAATAAAAATGCATTAAAGCGCTCAGGGTTTTTTATCGTTTCAAATGATAAATCAAACTTGTAGTGCTGAAAGACTTTGCAGATGTGCCCCCTCTAGATATTTGAGCAGAACATTCATTGCAAACAGCCATTCTTGTATTATTCTGTGCCACTCTAAAATACTTCCACACTGCTGACATGTTTGCACCGCACCACTTCACTCCACGCTCTTCGCTGTTTGATTTCGTCATCTAAACGCACCTGTAATAGATTGATTTATGTTGTTTTGGTTCCACCTGCTGGTGAATGTTAGTTAAATTCTTATGTGGTTAGTTTTTGGTTGGCCAACTATTTATGTGGTGCGCAACCATTACGGGAGCGTTATGTGGTTAGTTTTTGGTTGGCCAACAATTTATGTGGTGCGCAACAGTTACGGAGCGGCCAGTCTATTTATATTACAACGCCTTTATTAATTGTTCGGTTTTTTTCCCACTTATTCCACCGAAAGTGTTTTTTTGCCGTTTTCAGCCGAACAATTTCGGTTACCGAACAATCGGTGCATCACTATTAGCGATCTTTTCCCCACGTCTGTTGTGTGGAGCTGCTGCAGCCACAACGCAGCAACGGGTTACCAGCTTCTGCGGAGCTGCGCTCCACGCCCCGCCCATTTTCGTCTCGACTGCGAATCGGGAAGGAGGGGGAAGTGACGTATGCCATAAAGCAGTCAAAGCCGTAAAGATTTGTAGTGGCAGGGTTCCTACCATGCTCCTCAAAGTTACATAGTGCCAGTGAAGGTGATACAGACCCCCTCAGACCATGACAGAGGTTCATTAAACCTGTTGGAAGTTGATGTACCATCACAATGACTCTGAAAATATGATATTAAGGTGGAAAAGTTACGTAGTGGCGCTTTAAACATTGGCTGTTTTTTTAAGTTACATGCTATGCTGCAAGTACGTACTGATTTTGGCATATTGTTTGCAGTTTGGATGCATCCATATTCCTTTTTTCACCTCCTATTTCCATTCAGAAACCTGGCATCATCATGGTCTTTTCATACGATACCTGGCTTTGCATATCGGCCAATGCCTGATACTGCTCTTATACAGTAAATGCAAGAATGAGATGAAAAGCATCAAACTTCACCTTAACATTACTTTAACTTTGTGAAACAATTTTGTGAAAACTAAAATTTGTTGGCAAGGAGAAGTGCGTGAACCCCTTGGAACTGACTGGTTTTCTGCAGTAATTTTACATCAAATCTGATCTGATCTTCATCTAAGTCACAATATTAGTCAAACTGTGTGTTTAAGCTCAGCACACTTTATAATTTCTGGTTTCACACTTAACAGCAGGGCAGTTTACTAATGAACAGGTTCAATTCATCTATCATCCACTGATATTACAATCATCCTACATGTCTTCGTCCACCTACATTCTGTCGGTCTATTTCATGTCAGTTCCAATCCATTGACTGAATGAAGTACAGTCAGTCCCGTACTTAGCTTCTGCTCCACCTTTATGTGCTCAGGTGGACTTGAGATCTACTTCACATGTATGAAAGTTTACAACAAAAGGGGACTATCTGCTATTACAATTTATGAATAACAATAAAAAAATAACTGTGCAAAGGAACTCAACAGATCCGAGCGACTATGTGTAGCATTACCACTTCTGACCACAAGGGGGGCGTAAAAATCTACTGTGTTGACCAAATAGCAGCAGAAAATACTGCACTGATGTAAGGGGACGGTCTGGCATATCTTGTAATACCACTTTGACCCTCTAGAGGTAGACCTTTGTGTCCCACAACGTAGGCCTGGGTGATAAACCGAAAATTTACCGTTACCGACATTCACTACAATGACCGACGTCAATTTTCCCTTGTCGGAAAATTACGTGTTTTGATAAAAAAAGAATGCTTTAGGTTTGCTTTTTGTCTGTTTTGACTGTGTGTGCTGATCGGCTAGTTTCATACCCCTTTAAGACTACGTGTGTGTAATCACGTGACTCCACCCATCCAGTCTGAATGAGAAGGGAAACCCAAGAAAAAGGCTGATTGTTCAAACGAAGAATCGACCGACATAACAGGGCTGTCTAGTGTGAGACTCGTGCATTTCAACAACTTCACACACTCTCACGCCACACACATCATTTCCATGCTGAGAAATTAACTACAGTGCACAGTAAAGGCTCAGTTATGGTTCTGCGTCACACCAACGCAGAGCACACGCCGCAGCCGTGACGCCGTGCTGAACCCTTCTGACTTCTCCGTCTCTCCATTTGGTCGCGGTGCAGTACCCCCCGCGGCCACTAGTTGGCGATCTTTTTCTGAATAGTTTATCCGACTTTTTCCGGTCACAGTAAATCAAAGAAATAAGGACAACTATTGTGCAAAAAACAAAAACAAAAAATATCACACAAACGAAGAAAAGAGCCGTGGAAGTTCACTACTGATTCAAACCGGAAACCGGAAATGCTTTGCTTTCAAACGAACCAATCACAGCCCTCTCGGTCTGCGTGTGGTCGCCGTCTCCTCGACGCGTAGTTACAATTTTCAGGAGGTGCACGTCAGAGACGGCGCAGGTGACGGCGTGTCCTCTGCGTCGATCCAAACCACACGCCGTAGGCACGGCGCCATTTTGACGCAGAAGCATAACTGAGCCTTAACTCCAACAGTCCATCCTAAAAACGAGTCACGGCACACTACTTTGCGCTGAGCTCTCAACTCAGAGCAGCTGCCTCCAGGCAGTTAACGACCAATCAGCCAATCTGAAAATAGATTTTTCTGTTGCCGGTTAAGGGTTATCGTACATTTATCGTTATCGAGGTAAAACAGCGCTACTACAACGGCTTGCACATGAACTTTCTTCTGTAATATGCTGCCTCCATGTGGTCACAAGTGGTATCACTACATTCAGTATTTTTTCTTTTTTCTTTTTTTTCTTTTGGTACCTGAATTTCACGTGCACACCTGGCCAGTCTACCCCACGTGCTGTATCTCATAATGCAGTGGACCAGTAAAGCAGGGCCCGTCACAGTGGGGGTGCCACCAGTGGCCCAGCCGACTTTACCATTTCTCCAGGTTTATAAATGAGTAGAAAAGTGTGATGTTTTCAACCTCTGATAGACTGCGTTTCCATGCAGTCAATAACCCTTTTAAAACCCGAATTCTGGCAATAACCCGAATTTGCACGGCCATGTAAACACCAATAACCCCTTTGAATAACCAGAATTTGCTCATATTCAGGTTTTTAAAAACCCCAATATGACCCCTGGGTTACTCCTTTTAAAACCTGAATATTGGGTCATGTAAACGCCAAACGGAATATCCCCATCAAAGGGAACATGAATTTGTTTTCTGCTCGTGCTCTGTTCACAAGGAATCCTGGTCTTTTGAGTCCAGGAAGTTCTTATAAACACGGAGAAACACAAGACCAGGAGGAGACTAATCACTTCATAAATGTAATGAAGGATATGAACATTTCTGCATTTGTAGACGGTAGAAAGTACCGGGATAGAAGATTTACAAGAAGGTGAGCAAAAAGTTGCGCGAAGCAGCATTTGTTTTGAATTTGGATACAGGAAGAAGAAGCGGAAATGATGGGAATTGCGTCATCACATTCTCTGCGCGTCGCTGGTTTGATCCAGATATCCCGAATAATTAATTACCATATAAACGGAATATTCCCCATGTTTCAGTAACCAGAACATTGGCAATAACCCCAATTTTGACTGCATGTAAACGTAGTCATAGAAGCTGGTCATCCAGGGCCGTGAGTTCTACAATTCTACCCATCATTGCTGCGGCTTTCTGGCTGCTCTTTGGGAAATTTCTCCTTTGTTTAAAACAAGCCCCATCTTCCCTTTCGGTTTGATAAACTCCTTGTTCTTTTTAAATTCCATCCATCCATTTTCTATTCTCTTTAAAGTGATGGTTCCAAAATACTTACGGTCACTTGTGTCACATTTGGCAACCCTGGAGTAACCCCTGGAAGCCACAGCCTTGTGTAACGGCTTTCCCCACCTAAAATAACACCGTATTACCAATCTGATGCTAATGCTAGAGAGCTGGCCCAGTCCAGCAGCTCATCCCACTGCCTCTCCACCTGCCCACTCTAAACAGGAGTTTCAACCCAGTATTGTGTGACATCCAGTTCTGGGCTTTAGAGAAATTAGCAAGCATTGGTTCTGTTTGTAAAAATGACGTAGAAGTGCAGAGAAGTAAAGACCCACTGGTCCAGATGCTCTTATTTTCGTCCGAATCTTTACCGTTTCCAATCCTGCCAAAACTGTTGGAGCGGCTCAGCTATGAATGAATAACATCAAGTAGAACAGAGATGGTTTCACACGAATCTGGTTTGGGTTTTCTGTTAAAATGCTTAGTGGGATGCCCTCCGGGGCATTTGTAGATCTTCATCAGCAGGTTGGAACAGTTAGCACGTAGTCTGACAGGAAAGAGAATAAAATACCGGTTGTCGTGGTTTTACTGTGCCGTTTCTGTGTTCTGTTGGCAGAAGAGACTTTGAAGCGGCGTGATAACTGAAGGAAAGTACAGACAGATTTCCGACTGTTTGTGTAACAGCTGAGGGAGGAAATATGGAGTATTGGACACATGATAACGTGAGTGTGGAGTTGTGACTAACGCAGTTAACCTGGGTGTGTCTCCTGAATTCATAACAGCTGTTTCTCAGCTGACACGGTGAACAAGATGAAACCCATCCAGGTAAAATGACCCGCTGGTGGTGTATCAGCTTAGACGGCTGTCTTCAACCCCATTAGATGAGAAAGATACCTTGTTTGCATTCCAGCTATGAATTTGACTCAAAATGTTTTAGAATTTTCAGGGTTTCTTGAAGGAAAATTGGCTGTGGATCTTCAATCTTTGATGATCAATCTGCAAGTCGCCTGGCCTGTTTCTTCCTCATATCACCTCAGTCCATTTCTGTACCCTTTAGTGCATAAAAAATGAAATCCTGATACAGTGATGTGGACTTTAAATTGTGTAAACGGCTTCTGCGTTAAATAGTGTTGCACAACCGTGGCTAAGTTAAACTCGTAGCTGTGACTAAACCTGTTTGCCAGCTTAAAGCCCAAATCCAAAAAGCTGTGATGCATGTAAACTGTAAATAAGAGCTAAATGCCATCATTTGCAAATCTCATGAAGCCAAATTTCATTCCCCTTTTAAATCTAGAAAATATATTCAGTTCAAAGTGAGACTTTGTCTTTTAAAGAGGATCTATTATGAAGAACAGGTTTTCTTTTGCTTTAACATATATAAAGTGGTCTCCCCTCAGCCTGCCCTCAGCCTGACACTGGACGGCCCGGATGAGCCGTCCAGTGTCATGTGACTTCTATGAGCCGTTCAGATTTACATCGTTTGGCCTCTGATGCGTGAAACCACGCCCACAACTAACTCTGGCAGGAACAATAACTCCGCCGGCTGGAGCTTCTGCCATTTTTTTCGTAGCGGTGTATCCTGTCATTCAGGCAGCCAATCAGCACAGAGCCTCATTATCATAGCCCCGCCCTCTCAGAATCCTGCATAGATAATGAGGTTAGAGAATGGGAAGATAAAGACATGCCTGAGCAGTGTTTCCCCTAGAATTTTTTTCAGGCCCGGTGGTACCACCGAAAAAATCCTAAACAGACGAGGCGCGTGGGACGGCATATTGGACATGTAGCAATATAACAAAGTTTTACATTAAAAATCATTGTAGGCCTATATTGCTGAATGATATCACTTCAATGAAATAATTAGATTTAATCTAACCTTTAACCAAAGTGTCATGGGCCAGAAAGGTCTGACCCATACGAGCATTGAGCACATCTTTTCTAGATATTTCAGAGGGATCTCTATGAAAACCCTCTGGGATGGTCCTCTTTTAACGGACTGCTTGTGCTGACGGGATATGTGACAAAACATCCCTATTCACAATTGAGATTATATCAGTTATAAATTATTTAAACATTGTATATTTGTTTTACCCGTTTAGTTATAACAGAGTTACATGCATTTGACTGGGGGAAAAATTAACCTTTAGTGGTTCTAGTGGAAAGACAATCTATTGTCTGTTATTTTCATCATTATTGCTTACCAAAAAAAGCTCAATCAGAACAAAAATGTAAGCTAAACAACAAATTGGAAATGTACCATGGGGACTGTGGTACAACCAAGGGCTGTATTTATGGTTATTAAGCCATTCGGGATCCCAGCCAGATGTTCTGTGTTTAAATGCGTTGTTTTTTACTGGGTCACCAGTCGGACCGGTGTCAGCGACGGTCAGTTGCGTCAGTTGACGCTCATACACGGCTGGCACTAGGACCCCGCGGGCGCCTGGTGCGTCGTCGGGCTGTCTTTTCCTTCATGCTTCCCTGCAGCGTCTCATGCAAACACAAACACACGGACCTGCAGAAACATTTCTTTATATCATGTTGTCTGTCGCCCGCCATATTTTTTCTTTTTTCTTTTCTTTGCTCTCAGCAGCGTTACTAGGCAACGAAGCAGGTTGACTCCCGTTGCAGAACAGCGCTGCAGAGGCTCCTAAACGTAAATTATCATTGATTTTTTTTTTTTTTTTTTTTTTTTTTTTTTAGGCCTGGCGGGGGGTCTCGTTGGCCTGGCGGCCCCGCCAGGCCTATATAATGGTAGGGGAAACACTGCTGAGGCTGAATTTCTAATTTATTTAGCAAAAACAATCAAAAGCTTGTTTTTCAGACATTCAAGACCTGTTTAAAAGAGGTATTAGATGCCATAATAGGTCCCCTTTAAAAGGAACCCTGGCTATTAAGACATGTAGGTCTTAAAAGATAAATGTTGGTATCAATTATAACAATGTGATATAAAAAACCTTGTTGATGTCTTCGTTTTTATAAAATTTGAAAATATAATTTAACTCGTAGGTCGCCATTGTTGTTTACATTCTGGGTAGTGACGTCAGACGGTGGCTCCTGCTGGCCCCCGTCCACTGTTTTGACACCCAGAAACCGATGAAAACACAGGTAAACAGGTGACGGCGCACCAGAAACACAGATCAAAACACAGCTAAACATTAAGGTGACGGCGCACCTACAAAAAAGTAAAAAAAAAAAAAAAAAAAGTACCGCACCATACAGCATGAACTATAAAAACACCATAAAACTCAGATAGACTAACAGACCACACATTTCAACTAGCAGATAGCCGATGCTACAATAAAAACCCCAGCCAGATCTGGCGTCATTAGATTAAATAAAGATGTTCTTGCCTATTTGACGCGAAGTCTTCCCACCGGCGTCTCCATCCCGGCGGCGGCGAGAGCGGATGGCGGAGCGCTGCAGACTCATAGAGCCACGGCTACGCCGTCTACGCAGGTGCCTACGCCGTAGACGGCGTAGCCGTGGCTCTACAGCCTGCAGCGCTCTGCCATCCGCTCTCCGCTCTCGCCGCCGCCGGGATGGAGACGCCGGTGGACAGGATGCACGTTTGGGTGGGCATAGCCCACCCAAACTTGCCCCCCCCTAAAACCGGCTTCGGTGCTGGTCCACCGTTTGATGACAGACCAGACTGAGGGGACTGGCCCGGGACTTTGACGAAACGGGAGGCGCAGACTTCGCGTCAAATAGGCAAGAACATCTTTATTTAATTTAATGACGCCAGATCTGGCTGGGGTTTTTATTGTAGCATCGGCTATCTGCTAGTTGAAACGTGTGGTCTGTTAGTCTATCTGAGTTTTATGGTGTTTTTATAGTTCATGCTGTATGGTGCGGTACTTTTTCTTTTTTATTTTATTTTTTTTACTTTTTTGTAGGTGCGCCGTCACCTTAATGTTTAGCTGTGTTTTGATCTGTGTTTCTGGTGCGCCGTCACCTGTTTACCTGTGTTTTCATCTGTTTCTGGGTGTCAAAACAGTGGACGGGAGCCAGCAGGAGCCACCGTCTGACGTCACTACCCAGAATGTAAACAACAATGGCGACCTACGAGTTAAATTATATTTTCAAATTTTGTAAAAACGAAGACATCAACAAGGTTTTTTATATCACATTGTTATAATTGATACCAACATTTATCTTTTAAGACCTACATGTCTTAATAGCCAGGGTCCCCTTTAAGAGATGAAACCCTGAGTCTGCCAGAGAGGATAAAAGAGATGAAAGATACCGGTTCATTTTGAATTTGATGGACATGTTCTGAAGTTGGGACGTGTGAAATCAAACGCTGGAACAGCAACGTCCAGAGGAACACCCTGAACCTGATTAACTGTCAACTCGTCAGTGACAGGACTGCTTATGACAAAATCAAAAAACGTTTTGGGATTTTACCAGCGAGTTCACCGTCGCAGACACATTTCCAGTGTTGGGAAGCGCCGACCTCCAGTGATCTCTGTTGTTGGGTAACAGAAGCAGCATTCTCCTCGACAACACCAAACACGTCTCCAGTCTTACATCATCAAACCGTCGTCTGATTACATTCAGACAAAGAATATCAGTTAAATTAAGAAACCCCGGAATTGAAGTGCAGCTACAAATATGTCAAATAAAAATCTGATTTATGTTTTGACATTTGGGCTCAGAGAGCTCCACATGTCTGTCGTGAAGCTGGCCGTCTGTGCTTTTATCTCCATAAATCTTATCAGTCGGTCTTGTGGTGTTTGGACCGATTCAGAGACGTATTTCTCACCTGGAAACCGAACTGCAGCTCCAGATGTTCAACTACGCAGTGAAATCCAGCATTTCAATGAATCCTTGATAAAGCAGCGTTGTCGTCCGTGGCCTCCTTCTGAACTAATCAGACTTAGCTTCGGTAACTCACTCTTGATTTGTGACAGTTTTGATTTGAGTATTTGCGTATCAGAACAAGCCTGGTCCTTGACGAACATCCCGTTGGTCTTTGAACATGTCAGATTTGTAGTCTGAGAATATTTGATCTGGTGACGGTCATTCTAAGATTGTGGGATTTATAACTTTATATAAATAAAGTAATCAACTTTATGTTTTTTATGTTCTCCTGTGAGTAAATGGTGAGTTTGTAACAGTTTCAGATTACGGTCTTGTGTTTTTATTAATGTTTTACTCCGCGTCCCACCTCTTTTGGCGTTGGGATTGTAGATGTGGATGAGGGAGTCGTCGTGTGCGGCGGTTGTGGTCGGGACTGATTTAGGAAGAGCGTTGTCTTTACAGTTGGAGCGCATCTGTTTGTCCCGACATAACTGAACCTGCCAGGATGTTGACTTCTTTTGTCTTGCATTATTTATACGTGGGCCGTCACTGAAAGTGCCTGGATGGATAAGCTGTTGGCACATGGGAACTATTAACGACCACAAATGGTTGAAAGTTTTGGTGGAATGGGCATGCATCAGGATGAAGATCTCTCTTTCTCCCACAGATCTGTGAGCTTGAGGTTATTTCCTTGGTTTCTTTTACAGAGCTTGCTTGTTTTCATTCAGGCCCAACAGTTTCTACCTTCTGTCATTGCATCCAAACAGCGGTACATGTCTAAGCGTTTGTTTGTCTTCTTGTCATCTTCAGTGCTGGGTAGTATTTGGACGTGAGTGATGGTCTACTTGGGGTTGTGAAACCCTTCGTGCTTTGTTTAATTTTTCACTCAAATGATTCAAAATGCTGTGTGTGTCTTGAAAGTCGACTCTTTCTTTCTTCAGTTGCTTTGTGAAGTTATCGGCCTTTCCCAAGTATTGTTTTCTTTATAAATCTGGCAGCTCAGAAGCTCGGCCACCTTTGTGACATTAAAGTTTGGTTTTATTGTTGTGATGTCAGAAAACTGTTTTTGTAACTCGTGCTTCTTTCTCGGACTCCCCCCTCGGCAGGGCCTGTGCTCTTTAGCATGGAGTGTTTGGAAACGGAGAAGTTTATTCACAACTCCTGCAGCTCGGAGTCGGTCCTCTGACCTGAATGGAGTTGCCACAGTCGGACTTGGGGAGTGTATGTCGTTCATTAGCAGCTTGTGCCTGTCTTGACTCGCAGTCAACACTGCACTTCCTGACCAATAAGCTGCCGTGGCCAACTGTTTATAGGTGCAGACCCCTAACTGAAACCATGTGTGCCTGGAGCTGGGCAAATGCGTTGCCAGGAAACGGCGCTGATTTGCCACTCCGAGAGACTCGGGGATGGCTGCTTGGAGCTGGTATGATAAGTGCTAAGTCAGGAGTTTCATTTTCACTGAACAGAATGGTGCTAATCGCTTTAGTTGGTTGTCATTACTCTAAAAGAACCCTGCGAGCTTGCTCGGCACCGATCCGGCTGGCTTGTTGTAACTCCTGGATAATAAACATGCAGGGATATGGCTTGTGTCTGAAAGGTTTTATAATAAACTGATATTGCGGCATGTTGTTGTGAGGAGTGTGCCAACACCGAAGGCTTCTTTCCTGTTGAACCTGTTTCCTGATTTATCTTCTGCAGTTTTTACAACGAGTTATCACCACAGAGGAGAGGGTGGGGGTGTTTTTGTGCCGATAATTACTGCATGAGTGGCCTTCGGCGCAGCCAGGGCTCCAGAGTGCGACCTATTAGGTCGCATATGCGACCTAATTTATTAAGGTGCGAGTTAAAATTTAATGAGGTCGCTACGGTGCTACTTGCAAGAGGACTAGTGGAAAAAAAATAAAAATATATTTTTTTTCTCACTCGGCTGTGTTAGTGCATTAATGGGGTGGTTGATAATACAATCTTACTTTCTGGCTCATTCCTGCGAGTCCTATTTCTCCTCTCTCTCTGCCTGCCTGCCTGTCTGACTGCACCTGGTACGGTCTGCGCACTGTGCACGTAACCTGCGCACACGCAGCGCGCGCAAAAAGGTAAACAAAACAGATGCAGTATGAAGCGGTCTATAGTCGATTATTTTAAGAAGAAACTTGGAGGCAACAAACAAGGCTGGTGGTGGTGGAGGAGGAGGAGAAGGGTTAGCAGAGGGAACGACAAGAATCATGGATTCTTCTGATGAAGAGAGTGACAGGTTGGCGGGGGAGAGTGGGGAGAAGAAAAAAAAGTACAGCTTTCAACAACAATGGCACGGTTCCCGTGGTTAAGATACGAGGGACAGGCCCAGGGTTCTGCGAGGGTGCATAAGCATTGCACCCTCAGTTTATGTGTTTGCTCAGTTGAAAAGACGGAGAAAAAAAAGACAAATGCGCGCGCGTTAAGCCTTATGTATGGTTCCGCGTTAAATCGACGGCGTAGCCTACGCCGTAGGGTACGCGGCGACGCGCACCGTACGTTCTGCGTTGGTGCAACGCGGAACCATAAATCAGCCAGTGTCCGTCACTGATCTGCTTCCTGCAGCAGCAAGACGCTGCTCTCTGCTGCTTCGTTAACACAAAGTAACGATGGATATTCAGAAGTGGTTCAAACACAACCACGCCAGCCAGTTTACAGGACTGTCTCAGAAAATTAGAATATTGTGATAAAGTTCTTTATTTTTTGTAATGCAATTAAAAAAAAAAAACTAAAATGTCATACATTCTGGATTCATTACAAAACAACTGAAATATTGCAAGCCTTTTATCATTTTAATATTGCTGATTATGGCTTACAGTTTAAGATTAAGACTCCCAGAATATTCTAATTTTTTGAGATAGGATATTTGAGTTTTCTTATACTGTAAGCCATGATCAGCAATATTAAAATAATAAAAGGCTTGGAATATTTCAGTTGATTTGTAATGAATCCAGAATGTATGACATTTTTGCATTACAGAAAATAAAGGACTTTATCACAATATTCAAATTTTCTGAGACAGTCCTGTATATTTATGGTTATTTATTTTTGTTGCTATGTTTTATTTTCTGTTGCTAGATTGTCTGATGGGCGAGGTAGCCCAGACTAAATGTAGCATTTTCTTTGTTCTGCAGCAATATTGCTGCAAAAATGCACTCGAAAGACACTTTAAATATTATTGTTTGACTGGTATCATTCCACTTGAAATGACAGTCATGTTTAGTGATGGTTTTGAGCTGTATAGATAAAATTAGTTTGAATTTCTATGTTTTATCTTCAGGGTAAGAAACATCTGTTGCTAGATTGTCTGATGGGTGAGGTAGCCCAGACTAAATGTAGCATTTTCTTTGTTCTGCAGCAATATTGCTGCAATAAAGCATTTGAAATACACTTTAAATATTCTTGTTTTGCTAGTATCATTCCGCTTGAAATTATGGGAAAATGCATAATTTAGTGTTGAATAAGGTGCCAGGCATGTAGTAAACATTAATTAGCCTAACTGTAGGCTATATGTGTTTCCTATACATAATGATTGTTAATCTGTAAACAGTTAATTAATGCTTAATAATGTAACTAATGTTAGCAATGAAAAATATGGTGCTACCTAATTTTTTTTGGTGCTACTAAATGAAAAACTAGGTGGCACCAGTGCTACCTGTGAAAAAGTTAGTCTGGAGCCCTGGGCGCAGCACAAATGCTTTTTTTCTTTAGATCAACATTTCAGTTAAATCCATCAGTTAAACCCCTGAAAACACAAGTGGAGCTAAAACCCGTTCCACGTCCTCTCACACAGCTCCGCGCTCCGCCTCTGGTCCAGATGCAAGGTTTCAGGGGTTTTATTTCAGAATTGGTCAAATGTCAGCCTGTAAATGCTAACTGAGGGTCCAGGAGGTGGAAGGGAATAGGGCTCAGGAAGAGGGCTTGCTGTTTTCAACCCTCCCCCCTCTGTCAGGAAGAGCCCCCTCCCCCTGTCGACGTCTCTGCTGTAAATGCTGGCTTCCATTACACATGCAGCTCGCGGTCCTCTCCGGCCCAGGCTTGGGTTGCCTGGGCTGCTGGGATTGAGGCTGGCGCTGCACAGTTTGCTGCTTCGTGGGATATAATTTCAGCGTAGACACGGCTACATGTGCAGCTTTCACAGCAGGAACAACCCAATGGTTCTCAGGGATCTCTGAGGAACTCCCTGAAAGATGACACGCCCTCATGGGCTGTTTCGCTGCATGTTTCTGAATAGATATGAAAATTCCTGGATGGTAGAATCCCTTGTGATCCCTCTGTTTCTCTGTCACTCTGAGTTCCAGGCAGCTTAACATTCAGACTCTTGTTTTTATGGGTTATGCTTTACCATTGTGATGACTTATGATACAATAAGCCTTTAATAGTCCCACGGAGGGAAACTTATGATCCTCTCATGTTTTGGAAAGCTCCCACTTCAGAGAGTACCCTATGGGAATTGGGGTTATGCTGTCAGATGAATTTGCACCACCACATTGGTGGCTACATGTTGTGTTCTTCAGCAGTAGAGCGTCACTGCATGTTGCTCTGCTCGTCTTTTTGTACGACCTCAGCACTTAGCCACTCACCTGGAGCTTCATCTGCTGTTTCTGAGCAAAGCTGATGTGCAAGTAGGATCGTTACGCACGTTTTGGTAGCTTTTGCAGCTGTTTGCAACAGGAGAAAATCAAAATGTTTCCACAGACAGTGTTGTAAATGCCTCCTAAATAACGTCCTGGAGATCACCCTCCATCTAACTAGACCGTAAGGGGTGCAAACCTTCACCAGCGACCAGAACTACGGGAATCAAAGAGGTTTTAACAGGTTTGCGGCACACAGTTATATCCCGGTGAGACATCTAGCGGGGATTGCCGGTACTGGGGATCGCCGGTACCCGGGGATCGCCGGTACCATAAATCAGCCTTTATTCTGGCGAGGTTTGAAAAAGACTTTGCAACAATGAGAAAACGAGTGATTATGTACATTCACTGAGTGAATATTATGAAAGTAAAATATATATTTCTCGCTAGCAATGTAATCAAAATGCATTTTTATGCAGAAACTAACTCAAAATATTGATTTTATTCACTAAAAAATAAGAAATGTCCGCCATGTTTTTTTTTTTCAGTCCGCAAATGACGACGAAAAGCATTCTGGAAATTTTTTCTGGCCCTAGTTCAGCTAGGGTGCATCTGAATTCCCTCGATCCGTAGGGACAGATTCATAGCCACTACACTACTTTTCTTCACTACCCCTAGGTGAAAAGAGGAATTGGGACACCACTACCCTCACGGGAACATGCAAAATTTAGGGGTAAGGCTGAAAAGTAGGGGTAGGGGGGGATTGGGACAGGGCCAAAATCTTGTTTAATCACATCGCGATATTATCGCAAATGCAATTAATTGTTCAGCCCTAGTCACATGACTCAAGTCATGGGAATCATTTATGTGTGTAGGTGTAGACTAAAGAGTCAAAATTAAATTATTATATTATCTTTTACGTTATGCAGCAACGACATGCTGCTGTTTTTCATTTTCTATGAAAAATAATTTTCTATTTACACAAGACAGTGGGCTGTTCTCATCCGATCAGTTTACTGGTGATTAGGGGTGTAACGGTACATGTATTTGTATTGAACCGTTCGGTATAGCGTGTTCGGTTCGGAACGGAGGCGTACCGAACGAGTTTCCACACGGACATATTAAGTAGAGGACCGCACGTTGTGGAGCAGAGCGCTGCTGCAGCTGCACATGCAGTTGCGCTCACACCGAGAAAGTATTAAGATTAAAGAAAAAAGCACTAACTAATGAAGAACTAAAGAGCTAAGCACATAATTGTGACAAGTCCAGTGTTTCCCCTACCATGCAGAGCCAGGCCTAAAAAAAAAAAACAATGATCATTTACGTTTATGAGCACCTCTGCAGCGCTGTTCTGCAACGTGAGTCAACCTGCTTCGTTGCCTAGTAAAGCCTGAATTATGGTTTGGCGTTAAATCGACGTAGAGCCTACGCCGTAGGGTACGCAGCGACGTGCACCGTCGTCGCTCGCCGCGTACCCTACGCCGTAGGCTCTGCGTTGGTGTAACGCGGCACCTTAAATCAGCCTTAACGACGCGAGTACCGCTGCTGAGAGCACGGGCATATTATTATACATTAATGGATGTATAGAGTTTGTAGCCAGCCAACTATGGCGCCCGCCAAAAAAAATAAAAAAATATTGCGGGCGACAGACAACATTATATAAAGAAATGTTTCTGCCAGGTCCGTGTGTTTGTGTTTGCATGTGACGCTGCAGGGAAGTATGAAGGAAAACACCGCCCGACGACACACCATGCATCCGCGGGGTCCTAGCGCTGGCACACGTAGAGCCAATGTTATTTTGTGTGTGTGTGTAATAAACAACTAGCACGTTTTATATTTTGCATTTTATTTTCTTACTGTACCGAAAATTAACCGAACCGTGACCTCCAAACCGAGGTACGTACCGAACCGAGATTTTTGTGTACCGTTACACCCCTACTGGTGATTGATGGTGCAGTTTTATTACTGGTCTACCGTGACGTCACCATTAGTTGGTTTGGGGGTCCAGTGTGATGAACGTGGGAAGGTTGTGAGTTTGACGGCGAGCAGTAGTGGAGCTGAGTCCGACTCTCCTCGGACGTCGTTCAGACTCTTCTGGTCTCGTTTCCATTTGATCTGGAAAAGGAAGACAAATGCTGCAGACAGTTTCCATCTTAGTTGCTCCAGACATTATTGCATCTCTCTCAATGTCTTTGACTCTTGCCAGATATGGCTTTTTTGTATATTTTAGGTGTTCAGAGCTTTAAATGTCATGGATAATATCGATTAAAGACTGCAACTTGCAGAGATGGATGTAGCAACGTTTAACACTTTAGGCTACAAAGAGACATTTTCTTTCATTACTGTTTTCCTAATTAATGATGATTGGTGAGTAAAACAAGTGAGAGATTAGTGGATGATCATTTGAGGTTAATACTGGGCTGTGTGTTTATTTATTGTATGCATGCAATGGTAATTATTCAAGCAATAAATTAGTTATTATTTTCAGTTTGATTTTGCATTTGAGAGTAATGTATTTTTTTTCTTAATTTGTCAATGTTTAAAAAAAATAATTTTTTGTTTTAATTTTTACCATTTAAAAAAGGAAATTCAATCTCTTTTGTATTTTGAGTACGCATTTGCTTGCTTAACATCTACAAGTAAGCAAGTAAATATCTGTTTGAGGGTTGTGCTCTCTCTTTCTATCTATCTCTAACAATTTATTTATATATACAGGACTGTCTCAGAAAATTTGAATATTGTAATTTTCTGTAATGCAATTACAAAAACAAAAATGTCATACATTCTGGATTCATTACAAATCAACTGAAATATTGCAAGCCTTTTTATTATTTTAATATTGCTGATCATGGCTTACAGCTTAAGAAAACTCAAATATCCTATCTAAAAAAAATTGAATATTCTGGGAATCTTAATCTTACACTGTAAGCCATAATCAGCAATATTAAAATAATAAAAGGCTTGCAATATTTCAGTTGATTTGTAATGAATCCAGAATGTATGACATTTTTGTTTTTTTAATTGCATTACAGAAAATAAAGAACTTTATCAAAATATTCTAATTTTCTGAGACAGTCCTGTAGATAGTTTGTGTCAGCTTTGCTGCAGGATTCAAGTGAGTGTGTCTCCTGCAGCCCTGACTTCCGTCACTGATCATTTTCATGAACCTCAGTTTAACTTTTCACCGTCTGTGCTGAGTTCAAATGCGCGTGCACTGTTGCACTGTCGTGCACTTTTCTGTGAATCGGTGCAGAGGAAGACTAAACCACATCCTAAACTGAGAATGTGCACAGCCCCTCCCCCAGCCTGGTCGTCTTGACCTGGACTCTCGCGTCTTCCTATTCCTGCGCAGACGTTGCTCTTGGTTCCCTAAACTGACACATCCTCTGTCACAAGACTGTAAACCACTTGGGTGGGTCTGACTTTCCAAAACTGTCCAGAATTTCACCCAAATGGCTGTTAACCTGTCACTAACCAGCAGTGTGGGAGTCCAGGGGCAAGCCAAGATCACTGAAGGGATTTTTAATCACACAGATCAACGTACGCAATGCAGCACAGCAGACTCACGGGAGAATCTCAGTTTTAACCCTTTTAAAAGACATTTCCACTTACAACTTAATTCCAACACCAAGGAGCTGAGGCAACGCATCATAAATGTTAACGAAGTGTGCCACAGAGAACCAGAACTAGACACCAGCTGCTACGTGCACTTTTAGGGCCAAGCTTAACATGTTTCATTCACATATTAAAAGTAAAGGGCCAGGTTGGAAAGTCCGTCTAATCAATCTCAATAATTGGCCTCTTTAGGAAAGGTTCAAGACTATATTTCCAAATATAGTCACAAATGAAAGTAGATCTCCACCACAGTTTCTTTGTGGACAGTGAAGGGTCGTCCACGTTGACTTTTTTTCAACCGCAGACATGTCTCATATTTCAGCATTAGTTTCCTGACCTCATTTCAAAGCAAATGTGCGCCGTTTGCCACAAGTATTACTAATGTTGTCCTCTGTTGGTTGTTATCTCTGCTTTCATCTGCCCACTTGAGCTCTGCGTGTTGACTGTAACCTCCGCGGGACAGCACACAGGAAGGCGATGGAGCGCTTGCGTTCGGGTCGGGGCTCTCAGAGCTTCTCAGAGCGCTGCAGACTGAAGTCAGTCAGCAGGATGTTGGTGTGTGTATTAATACCGTCAGTGTGCATTCAAAACTCAGAGCTCCTCGGGCTGCATGTTCACATTTGGCTCTGGTCAGCTTTTTTATTTTGGAGATGCAGAGTTTACACTGATAAACCCTCAGCGTACCTCTACTGGCGCTTTTATACTAGTACCTACTCAGCGCGACTCGACTCGTCTTGCCGTCGTTTCTTTTTAGATACCCAGATGAGAAGTAGGAGGGAGCGAAGCTGCTGTGACGTATTTGATTGTGTGATCTAAACGGAGAAGACACTAAAGATGTAGAACCTGGAGGAGATGATAGATGTGCTGCTGGGTTTGTGGCTTGTGTTTGATATCAAGTAAAAAAAATGAGAGAGAGAGAAGCTTCAAGCGGCGACGCTTTTTTTGTTCGTGTGTCTCGGCGCTGCTGAAAAGTCAGCTGGAGCCGTGAGCAGCTATGAAGAGACAGAGCTCCTGGTAGATCTGGTCGTTCCTTATCACCATCTAGATCCCTTTTTAATTCTCTCCTCAGCACCAGGTTTATGAACATCTGCACCTCAGAGTTGGATCACCAAACAGACTTTTGCTGCCATTGCCTGTTGAATAAAATGAACAAGAATCCGCCAGAGTCTCTTTCTCTGATTTCCTCGTCCTGACTCAGACGTCTGACTCCAACCCCCCGACCAATCGGTGGCCTGTAGTGTGATGATGTCAGATACAGCTGACTCAGCAGCTTAGAACCTCGGCAGAATAGGTACAGAAAAAGTATCAATCGGCACGTTAGACCCCTAGTGGGAAAGCGCAAAGGTGAGTCGAGTCGCACTGAGTAGGTGCTAGTGGAAAAGCGCCATATACCTGTCTGACATGGAAAATGTCGTCCATCAGAACACCTCTGACTAGTCGGGACATTTTCAAACAACATCTGGGATGTCCTGGAGGAACAAGTGATCCCGTAGAAGTAGGCCTGGGTTGAAAAAAATCGATTTTCCGATTCTAAATTGAATAAATTAATTCCTAAAAATCGATCCGTATGTCTAAAGATCGATTTATTTATTTTTTTTTCATCATTACATTTTCGCCCGGTGAACTTTAATCCGAGTAGTCACGTAATTTAATTCACACATGTGCGTGGTGCGAAAAACTATCAAACAATGAACATGGCGTCGAAGAGCAGCGGTAGCGTTAACAACACGCTGGTTTTTAAATAGGGCGGAACCAGGGCTCCAGACTGCGACCAAATGCTCGCATTTTGCGACCAAAATTTGAGTATGTGCGACTGAATTTCATGTCCACTCGCACACGTGCGACCAGTAAATTTGCCAGTGTTTTTTTTTTTTTTTTTTTTTTACATGTTAAAGGTGGAAGGAGTGCCTCAATGAACCCCCATATTTGCAGGCCAATGAGTGTGAAAGGGAATGAGTTGGGGGATCTATTTATTTATTTATTTTTTTTTTTCGTTTAATTTCACCAGCTCAAAGCAGGTATTACGCCCGGACGACATTTAATGCGACACAACACGCTGCCGCCGCGGCGCGCACATAAAGTTAGAAGAAAGAGGCGGCGGGTATGTTTGGTTTTAGTAACATCATGCTCAGGCAATGAGTCTGCAATGGCCCAGGCGGGAGACACATGTAGCTCAGTGCTTAACTTTTATTTTTAATCCACTCTATATTCTTCTGGTTGTTCTCCGATATGTCCCCCCTCTAAAGCCTGATTTATGGTTCCGCCTTAAATCGACGCAGAGCTCTGCGTTGTTGTAACGCGGAACCATAAATCAGCCTTCACCCGGTAGATACATAGGTTTCTCTAAACATCTGTCCCCGCTACAGTTTTAACTAAAAGAAAATGTGCTCCAATACAGCAGGTCTCATCATTTTATTTTGAACACTGCCAAAACTCTAACTTAAAACGTAAATAGAACTTAAAATTTGCTTGACACAAATGAAAGTTAAATTTTAACACGTGGGAAAAACACCTAACCTTTTAAGTGATGTGTGATATCAGGTGTAATGGCATTTTTAGGTTAGACATAAGAATATTTCTTGGTAAGATCCTTAGTTATTTGAGTGAAGGCAGTGAATTTGGTCGACTGGTGTAAGTTCAGGGTTTTAGTAAAGACACAAGTAGGGAAATGTTATTGGCCAGAACCCCCAATATTTGTACATTTGTTAAGTACTGTGTTTAACAGTTAATTAATGACTGAAAGGTTACTAAGCACTTTGTTACCAAGCACTTTTTTTATCATGTGAATGTATGTTTTTTATATATATAATGACAGCAATGGTGCTGTCAGTTTACTTTATGTTGTGGCATTTTTAAAAGTGCACAATAAAATGTAACACTGCATTTGAAACAGCACATTGTGGAAATTCATTAATCTATTATGAAATACGTATTACTAATACACTGAAATGTAGTAGAAATGTAAACATTTGGTTAGCGTGTCGATAAACGATGTGCGCTCCTAAAATTTCTGATTGTGCCCCTAAAAATTTCAGTTAGGGGCTACTGTGCTCCTAGTGAAAAAAGTTAGTCTGGAGCCCTGGGCGGAACGATTAATTGCATTTGCGATAATATCGCGATGTGATAAAACGAGATTTTCTAACTGCAAAGGCTGCGATTTGATCTGGTCACGTGATCTGGTCACGTGATGTGCGAGTGAGCAGAGTGGGAAGAGCAGAGCCGGCAGGGAAAAAAAGTCAACAGTGCCGCGTAACCTAAATCTACCATGGCCTCAGTGTTGGGGCTCGGCCAGGCAGGGCTTTATAAATATATATCGGCTTTATAAATGTATTAACTATATGAGCGCGGAGTCGGCGTGCTGAGGAGCTGCGCGCGCTGGCGGACAGTGAAGCCTGAATCATAATTCTGTGTTAAATCAGAGCAGAGCCTACGCCATAGGCTACGCCGTAGGGTAAGGCGTAGCCTACGGCGTAGTGCGCGCGTCGCCGCGTACCCTACGCCGTAGGTGTTGGTGCAAAGCAGAACCATAAATCAGACTTGAGTCGCTGTGAGCCTGAACCTGCAGCCCGTCAGCTCATCAGGAGGTTAAACAGCGGGGCTTCCAGTTGTTCATTGCTGGTTCGTTTTGTTAACTGAGCGTTGTTGGTTTGTTTGTTAGTTTGCTGGTGGTTTTTTTTCTCTCTGATTTTTGAGTTATTTGTGAAGAAGTTCTGAGTTCCCTATAAGGAAGGTTTTTTTGTTCTCTGTGGGAGTTTTTCTGTGTTTTTCTATTAAACTTTGCCTCATTTTGGCTAAAGTTTAACCCGGTTTGGTGTCGTGTGATTGGGTTCAGAGAACGACCCATAACACTCGTGTGTACAGACGTGTGTACACGTGTTAAAGAGGTAAAGCCACAGATCTGTTTTCTTTATTGTTGTAATCTGTGCTTTAAATAAATCTGACATTGTAAATCTGACATCGGCGGGCACGGAGCCCGCCGATGCAGCAGCAGCCTCGCGTCCAAGCGTCCCAGGGCTGGAATGCTCCCCCGCGGGCTCAGACGCGAGGCACGTTCACGTCCATTATTAAATAAATGGATGTAATAAAAAAAGAGTCTGCTAACTTAACCGCCGTCTTCAACGCTCCGTTGTTTAAAAACGGCGCTCTTCCGTGTTTATTCTGCTTTGGTTGTTCAGTAACCCCGCCCCCAGCCCCCGACGTAAAGCGGTTCTTACGCCTGGCCCAGCAACCAAAGAGGGCTGGCATAGCACCAGTTTTGAGAGCCAGGAGCTGGTGGTTAGGCTGTGTAAAACTAAAGAACTGGTGCCAAGTCTGGCTCTAGCCCAGAACCAGCCCTGGAACCAGCTTAGTGTAAAAGGGGTAATAGTGTTGTAACGTTTATGCTTTTCACTCTGTAAGTGATCCTCGCTCGTATCTTTCCGTGTGCGGGCAAAACCTGCAGATCATTGAATCACCAGATACGTTACACACGGACACGGACACACTCATACACACTCATACACACTCGGACACACTCATACACACTCGGACACACTCATACACACTCATACACACGCCCACGCGTGCACAACCAGTGTTCAGTGCTTTGGATATTTCAGCTTAAATTTCAAAACGTTATATTAGTTCAATGAAGTTCATATTATCTATATTTACTACAGCTTGTTTGGTTTCTTCTGTTATCGGACACAGTTTGTCATGACACTCCTGAATAATGCCGGTGCTTCATGGCAAAATGTGTGTGTGGTGACAGAATAAATCAGACAAGCTAAAAGGATTTGTTTACTACATGAGCTGTTGCAATTTTTTTCTTTTTTAGCACTTTGAATGGATATTGAAAGGCCCATTTGAGTTATTTATTTTTTTTGTTATTTCACAATTAATATTGTGGAATTATTTGTTTTTAAATATCTTTTTGTGGCTCTAGTGGCCCTTTATTCAAGTTTCAGACAGGAAGGGTGTAGAGAGAGAGAGAATGGGAATGACATGCAGCAAATGTGCACAGGCCGGGATTCAAACCTGCGGCCGATGCAGGAGGACTGTAGCCTCATTATATGAGCCGCTTGCTTAACCCACTGCACCACCGAGCAGCCCTTATTATTTCACTAGTTATTTTACAGTCATATACAATTCAGGCAACAGCTCAAAAAAACCTTTTTAATAACACTAACCCAAATCAATATCGGATCAGATTCGAATCGATATTTATTTATTTATTTATTCATATGCACAATGATAAAACGGTAATTATATTAACAATACAAGAACAAATAATTGTGCAGGAGAGGAAAAGAAGCCCGAAGGGCTTAGAAAAAATCCTCCCCTTCAATACAAAATCACAAAAACAAATCAATCAATAGAAAAAGAAAGGAAAAAGAAAAGGTAAAAAAAACACAATAAACACACAAACAAAAAATATCCATAAAATGGCAATTTCATTTCAATTAGAATAGCCTATTAATTGAGCCTAGATAAGAGATTCCCCACCAAGCTGGTCCTAAACATTTTTAAGGATGATGCAAACTTAAGAGACCTATCTAAAGAGTTCCAGAGTTGAGGGCCATGACATTTGATAAAGGATTTGTGACTGGAGGTAAAAGACAAAGAGGT
The DNA here is from genome assembly GCF_033807715.1 of Cololabis saira. Taxonomy (NCBI): domain Eukaryota; kingdom Metazoa; phylum Chordata; class Actinopteri; order Beloniformes; family Belonidae; genus Cololabis; species Cololabis saira. The sequence continues at coordinate 2,620,344 of NC_084604.1, read as the reverse complement.
AAATGAAAGTTCTTCCCAGATCTAACTGAATAGTTGAGTGAGCCTCTTGCGCTTCCTCTGGCGTCATTTGTGAACACGTGACATGTGTTGATCAGTTAACTTGAGCGTCCACGTTTACCTGAGAAGCCTGCGGCTGGTCCGGTCCCAGTCGGACCTGGAAGCTGCAGGTATCTCGTTTATCCTGTGGACGGGCTCCGTCCTGCTCCGTCCCTCTTCCTGCTCCAGCCCAGAAACCCCATCCTCTTCTGTTTGGAAGACACGCAGGAGCAGCGCCGTCCTCGTCCTTTTCTCTCAGTCCTCTGGTGTTCTTCATCCACCTCGTTTCTGTTAGTTTGTTTTGTTGTTGGCTGACTTACTGTGGGAAAGGGCTTTGGTCTGGTGTCCTATCAGCACTGACGTGGGTGGCTCTTCAACTGCTGCTGTCTCACTCTGTAAACACATGGCCGGGGTGTGGTGGACGGCTGATTGCACCCAGCCCTAGAGCCTTTGTTGCTGTGGTTGGAGCTAGTTCTGCCAAGAGCAACAGCTTATGGCAGGGGTCTCCAACCCCGGTCCTCGGGACCCCCTGTCCTGCATGTTTTAGAGGTTGCCCTGCATCATCACAGCTGAATCTAATTAATGGTCGTCATCAGCTTGTCATCCAGGTGTGGACCATTCTGTTAATGACAGTCATTTGTATCATGGATTACGTTTACATTAGGCCTGTGTTCAAAAAATAGATTTCCCAATTCTAAATCAATTTTCATATTAATTCCTAAAAATCGATTCATATGTCTAAAGATCGATTTTTTTTTTTTTTTTTTTTTTTTTTTTTTTCATCATTACATTACAACTTTTGGTTATTTTTTTTGTTTATCCCCAAAAAAGGAATGTTTTGTTGGACACGAGAATAACTGGTACTATGTTTTTGCCTTTAAATATGTTTAAAGGTATGAAAACATTAAAGTGTTAGGTTATAATTGCATAAATTGTCTATATTTCATTACTTTATATACTGTCTTGGGGTTACATTTGCAAAAAATGCTAAAAACCAAATGCTCAAAAATTAAAAACCAAAATAGACTGAAAATGGAACAAATCAGAACAGAATGTGGGAAAAACTAAAACTGATTTCATACATCCTCTGTTTCCTCCCTGGATCTGTTTGATAATTCTGCCCCACGATGTTTCTGAAAGCAGTTCTATCAGCATTCTGGGAGCTGATTGGTCCTTACAGCATCATTAGCTGCAATACTTGCTGTTGAATCTCAATATAATACTAGTATTAATATGTTGCATAACTACAGTCATATAATTCATGCAAGAGCTCAAAAACAGTTTTAATAACACTAACCCAAATCAATATCGGAATCAGATCGAATCAAATCTTGATAAACGAATCTGGATCTTAAGAATCGGAATCGAATCGATTCTTGACATTTGAATGGATCCCCAGCCCTAGTTTACATGCAGTCAAAATTCGGGTTATTGCTAATATTCCGGTTACTGAAACAATCTGAATATTCCGAATAGTTGGTACAATGTTCTCCAAGCGATAGGCCATAGTTGGTACAATGTTCTCCAAGCGATAGGCCAAAGCTTTAGCAAGGATCTTAGCATCTACATTTATTAATGAAAGAGGTCTGTATGAGCCGCAGAGATTCGGATCCTTATCTTTTTTTAAGAGGAGACTTATGGAAGCTTGCCTTTAAAGTGGGAGGGAGAGTGCCATGTTCCAGTGATTCCTTATAAACAGCATGCAGTAAAGGGGACAATTTATCCTGAAATCTCTTAAAAAATTCCACTGGAAATCCATGAGGGCCAGGAGCTTTGTTATTTTGCATACTTCTCACAGCAAGATTAATTTCTTCTACCATTAATGGCGAGTCAAGATTTTTAGCAGCAACGGAGCCTATAACAGGAAAGTTGAGGCTATCTAAGAATGAATTCAGCTTATGTCTTTTTTTAATGAACTCTACACCTATGTAGGCCTGGGGATTGATTCAAATGTCAAGTTAGTGCTGGGCGGTATGACCAAAAATTTACATCACAGTATTTTTCAAAATTATATCGGTTTCACTGTATATCACGGTATTTTTTTTTTAATGCACAACTGGGTGTTAACCACATTTTCTAATGATTTGGAAAGGAATTGCTGCAGTAAATTGACTTAGAATGGCCTATTTTACTGTCATGAGGACGAAATTTTGTAGAAAAACATTAATGTCCACACTAGTACAAATACAGGTTTGCATGCCCTCACAAAATGATGGCGTTTACAATGATTGTAATGTAGGGCTGAACGATTTTTGTAAATCTAATTGTGATTTTTTTTTTTTTCCTCAATATTTTTTCAAGGTCCTGTTCTCATGTATTTTACAACTACACAAGCAATAAATCAGTCTGTTTCAAGTAGATTTTCACTTGAAATAAGTAGAAAAATCTGCCAGTGGAACAAGATTTTTTTGCTTGTAATAAGAAGATAAATCTTGTCCCACTGGCAGATTTTACTACTTATTTCAAGTGAAAATTTACTTGAAACAGGTGAAAATTGTCAAATAAGTTATTTTTCTGGTGTTATTTTTCTGGTGATGACTCTAAATGTTGAAATAGCAGTAAAACCACATTCATTGATGAAATGATATAAGGGATGGAAAGGGGGGATGGCAGTTTTACAGGGGGGATGATTTGGACCGTTTTTATTTCAGGGGGGATGATTTTTACCGTTTTTATTTCAGGGGGGGATGCCATCACATCACCCTTCATCCCCCCTCAACTCGAGTACTGCTCACAGGGAAATCAGAACTTCTTCATAAACAACTCAAAAATCCCAGAGAGAAAAAAAAAACCCAGCAAACTAACAAACAAACCAATAAAGCTGTCAGAGTTAACAAAACTAACCAGCAATGAACAACTCGCAGCCCCGCTGTTTAACCTCTCCTCCTGATGAGCTGACGGGCTGCAGGTGTGGTTTAAGGCTGATTTATGGTTCCGCGTTACACCAACGCAGGCCCTACGCTGTTGGTTACGCCACCTACGGCGTACCGTACGGCGAAAGCTCCGCGACGATTTAACGCGGAACCATAAATCAGGCTTCACAGCGCGACTCACTGTGCGCCCGGCTCGTACTCCTCGCCGACTCCGCGCTCATATATTTAATACATTTATAAAGCCCATATATTTATAAAGCCTCACTTGGCCGAGCCCTAACGCTGAGGCCATGGTAGATTTAAGTTACACGCGGACACGCGGCACTGTTGACTTTTCCCTGCCGGCTCTGCTCACTCGCTAAACAGTCCCCTCACAAACAGTGTCCAGCGGCGCTACGTTCCGCCGTGCAGCGCTCCCAACGTTTTGTACGCTACTCACCGGTATTACGGTATATGAAAAATTCATATCATAAGAAAAATAAACACCGGTGTTCGGTATGAACCCGTATACCGCCCAGCACTATGTCAAGTATCGATTCCGATTCTTAAGATTCAGAATCGATTATCACAATTTGATTCAATCCAATATTGTTTTGGGTTAGTGTTATTAAAACAGTTTTTTGAGCTGTTACCTGAATGACATGACTGTGTAGTTATGCAACATATTAATACTAGTATTATATTGAGATTCAACAGCAAGTATTGCAGCTAATGATGCTGTAAGGACCAATCAGCTCCCAGAATGCTGATAGAACTGCTTAAGGAAACATCGTGGGGCAGAATTATCAAACAGATCCAGGGAGGAAACAGAGGAGGCCAGAGGTGTCTGTATCTGTAGCAGTGCACTGCTATTAGGACACTAACCTGGTGCATTATAACAAATATGACATTAAAAATTCACCCAAAAGCTGTTATTGTTGAGTACAAATGCACTTTTGTTTTAAGTTTAGCATGAAAAAGACATTCTCAGCCAGTGACAATGTAAACAGTTCTGGTTACTGCGTTTAAAGTGCGAACATGTAAACTCGAAATCAAACAAAAAAAAAAAAAAGATACAAAATAGTAAAAGGTATTGCCTATTAAAATGTAAACAAAAATAAAGTGGAAGTGTAACTTCACTTAAGACAGATCATGTAACTCATGTAGGATTGTGTAGCCACGGATGTCCAGGGGTCACTTGTAAAGCCCACCCTTTAGTTTAGGCTGACTGAAGCTTATTTTTCACATTTTCTTTGACCGACTGGTACATATTTATTACCTCTTCAGACAGACGTTTGCAAGACACCATAACGTAGTTTGGTTCGGTTACTTTAATTAGCCGCCTGAAGCCCTCGTTTTCAACTACAGAATACGGGCGCATATCTTTGCAAATGAATCCCCTAATGGCCTCGGTTATTTTAAGGGAACGTGTAGAATTGGCTGGTAGTTGTGGAGTTTGCTTGAGTTGAATCTGTTGCGATCCGGTGGACAGCTTGGACAGGAGATGTCGGTGATGCCGCAACGGATGGTTCCTGAGATTGGTTGTATTACCGAAATACTTCACTCCCGTTTGGCATGCTTTGCAAATCGCCTTTCTTTTGTCCAGCTCAGCTTTCTTGCCGCCGTTTCTGAATCCGAAAATGGCACCAGATACGAGATTTATGCCTATCAGGAGTTTTCAAAACCGGCGCTTTGTAAATGCTACCCCTACTCTTCCATGCCATGTTCATTGTTTGATACTTTTACACCACGCGCATGCGTGAATTAAATGACTTGACTACTGGGATTAAAGTTCACCAAGCGAAAATGTTATAATAAAAAAAAAAAAAACTATCTTTAGACAATTGAATCAATTTTTAGAAATTAATATGAGAATCGATTTTAGAATTGGGAAAATCGATTTCCGATCCGGACTCCTCCAGACTCCTCAGCCAGTCAGAAGCTCAAATCTCGAGCTCTTTTTAAATATAATATATTTTCTCTATGAATATGTTCTTCCAACCATCAAAACCTGACCAACAACCAGGGAAAATAAACAACGAAGGAAAGTGGAAGGAGAGGAGGATGAAACATGGGACTATGAAATAAACCACCAAAGGTACATTTCCCCAGGTTTTATCAGAGCACTTGTTTTTTTCTTCTCCTTTTTTTCAGTAGCCGCCAAACCACGTGGCCTAGCTTGTGTTGTGTGCAGGCAAACATACTGAGCTTGGACAATAGAACTCCCCAGCACTTTTAAATTGGCTGGTATTCTTAGTGTAGTGTAGTGAATAATAATGCAGCTATCGGATGCAGAGACGGAGAACCTGCTCCTTGGATGAGATAAATATGACTGGAGTGTTTTGAGAGGGCAGGAACCAGAGCGAATGGCATCCCAGCAGTGGGGGAGTCATTTGATTTGGCTGCTGTGTCTTTTGGTTTGGCCTCAAGGTGGAGAATGATAATCCTAACAGCTGCGGGAAGCATTTCTGTCTTTCTCTGCAAACTTATAGCCCTTTTGCACTAGTCCTTACTCGGCCCGACTCGGCTCGTCACACCTCTACCCGTTTTGTCCCCGTTTGTTTTTCCACAGCCAGGTGAGAAGTGGGGGGGTTGGGGTGAAGCTGCTGTGACGTACTCGATTGCGCAACCGCTTTGTTCATGTCGGCGCTGATGAGAAATCAGCTGGAGCCGCGAGCAGCTGAGAGTAAAACATCCCTTTTTTAATTCTCTCCTCAGCCACCAGGTTTATGAACATCTGCACCTCAGAGTTGGATCACCAAACAGACGTTTTGCGCTTTATAATAAAATCGCCGCGAGTCGCGCTCGCGCTGACTCCCGCTTCCTGATTCAAACATCTGACGGCCCCGCCCCCGACCAATCAGTGGCACGGAGGGTGATGACGGCCCTGCCCCCGACCAATCAGTGGCACGGAGGGTGATGACGGCCCTGCCCCCGACCAATCAGTGGCGTGAAAAAGCCCTAAACAGACGAGGCGTGTGGGACGGCATATTGGACATGTGACATGCAGCAATATAACAAAGTTTTACATTAAAAATCATCGTAGGCCTATATTGCTGAATGATATCACTTCAATGAAATCATTAGGCTTAATCTAACCTTTAACCAAAGTGTCATGGGCCAGAAAGGTCTGACCCATATGAGCATTGAGCACATCTTTTCTATACATTTCAGAGGGATCTCTATGAAAACCCAACGGGCTGCTTGTGCTGACGGCCTATGCCACAAAACATCCCTATTCACAATTGACATTATATCAGTTATAATTAATTTAAACATTGTAGAAGATTTTTTTTTTCCGGTATTGTTATAACAGAGTTACATGCATTTGACAATGCCTGGGGAAAAAATGAACCTTTAGTGGTTCTAGTGGAAAGACAATCTATTGTCTGTGTTATTTTCATCATTATTGCTTACCAAAAAAAGAAGCTCAATCAGAACAAAAATGTAAGCTAAACAACAAATTGGAAATTTACCATGGGGAGTGTGGTACAACCAAGGGCTGTATATGGTTATGAAGCCATTCCTGATCCCAGCAAGATGTTCTGTGTTAGATGTTTTTTACTGGGTCACCAGTCGGACCGGTGTCAGCAACGGTAAAGGCTGATTTATGGTTCCGCGTTACACCAACGTGACCTACGGCGTAGGCTCTGCGTCGATTTAATGCAGAACCATAAATCAGGCTTCAGGGTAATTGAGCAGCGCCCTCTCCACTGCAATCTGCCCCTCTTTCTCCCGTCTCACCTGCACCTGTCATGTTTTCCTCTGTTACTCTCCCTTCATCTATTTTCCGTGGCTCCGGAGTCTGGCAGAAACATTTCTTTATATCATGTTGTCTGTCACCCGCAATATTTTTTCTTTTTTTTGACGGCGCCATAGTTGGCTAGCTACAAACTCTCTCCATCCCATAATGTTTAATAATATTCCCGCGGTCAGCAGCGGTACTAGCATCGTTACTAGGCAACGAAGCTGGTTGACTCACGTTGCAGAACAGCGCTGCACAGAGGCGCTCCTAAACGTAAATGATCATTGATTTATGAATGAATGGATACGTTGCTTATTTTTGGCATATTACATTTTTTTTTTTAGGCCTGGCGGGGGGTCTCGTATACAATGGTAGGGGAAACACTGCAGTTATCCTAACACAAGCTGTGACCACAGCAAGCAACCACATGTCCTGCTCCTCCCTACAAACGTTGAAACTGCCCTGCCTCCATTCACCTTTTCATTGGTTACGTCTCGCTTAGGCATGCCCACGGTACTATTTTTTTTTTTCACACCGAGTACGAGTATTTTAAATTTTGTACTTGCCGGTACCGATACAATACTTCTACCACAAAATTAACTAGACTAAAAATGCAATGAAAAATGCAATGAATTGGAAGACAGGTTTTATTTGCAACAGATAAATTCAATAAAAAATTTTAAAAAATTAGTATTATAATTAACTATTTTAAACAAAAAATAATCTTTCTGTGTAAATAAAAAGTCTCCACACTGGCACTGTGTTCACATTTAAGAAAATATCAAACATATAACATATCAATGAAACATCGTACCACGGCTCGAGTGCGTCGAGAAGACTGTGAAATCCTTCGTCTCCCACAGCTGACAGTGGCTGCTCATCCAGCGCTAGATAACGGGTTAGAGCCTCTGTTATTTTAACGGCCCATGTGTTGTCTCTTGCCATCGTCTGTCGCTTTTGCAGAACCTGAGCTAATGTTGGCTGTTGTGGTGTTGTGTTGTGGCCAGTAGCATTAGCAAACTCCGTATGCTCAGCTTTATGATGCGTCTGGAGATGTTTTATCAAGTTGCTGGTATTAAACGACGTATTCTCCTTTCCTCCTCTTGACACCTTAGCAGCACGGAGCTTCAGTCTGCCTTGCTTCTGTCGTTGTCCCTTATTTTGAAATATGTCCACACTGCTGACGTCCCGCTGGCATTAAAGCCTGAATTATGGTTCTGCGTTAAAACAACCCCGTGCCTACGCCGTCACTGTGACGCCGTCACTGTGACGCCGTCACTGTGACGCCGTCACTGTGACGCCGTCACTGTGACGCCGTCATGAACCTTCGGACTTCTCCATTTCTCCGCGGTGCAGTACCCCCCGCGACCGCTAATTCGCGATCTTTTCCTGAATGGTTTATCCGACTTTTTCCGGTCACAGCGAATCAAAGAGATAAGGACAACTATTGTGCAAAAAAAACTAAACAACAAAAAAAAATCACACATACACGAAGAAAAGAGCGCGGAAAGTTCACGACTGCTTCAAACCGGAAACTGGAAATGCATTGCTACCAAGCGAACCAATCACAGCCCTCTCTTCTGCGTGTGGTCTGCGTCGCCTCGACACGTAGTTACAATTTTTGGGAGGTGCACGTCAGTGACGGCGTCAGTTGACGCAGAACCATAACTCAGCCTTAATTGTCGCTATGTTTCCTGAAACGGCGCTGCCAGTCTGACTCATGTATCACTCTCTTCTCATCACCACGCTGACGGCGGCTCAACATCTCCCCAAAGAGTCACTAATCAGTAACTACAACAACAATGAAGTATCGGTGCGTGGTATGGGAGAATGTTTGCGAGTACTAGTATGTGAGAGCAGTATCGATACTGGTATCCGTATCGGGGCATCCCTAGTCTGGCTGTGAGGCAACGCTGCATGGATGGCGAGGACGGCCTAGCCTGTGAGCGGGCGGTTTAAAGGCGTTGTGGTGCTGAGAGCACCTCAACCTGGTGAAGAGCATCCCGTTCTGAAGGTGTTCAGCAGTTCAGGGTTGAGGTGTGGTCTCACCAATCTTGGTGGTTCTCCACCGACGACGTGTCAGGACTGCGGCCAGGCCAGTAGTCGTAGCCTCTTCTTCTTTTCATTTGTATTTTCCATGACATCTCAACCTTTGATTTTCTTTTTTTTTTTTCTTCTCTTTTTGATCTTGCATATTTGGATATTTTCTCCAAGGTATCTACTTTCTATAGTTTCTAGTAATCTGTAAACCTAGTTTGTGGGTCTTAAGAGTGAACGGCGCAAGAGATCATTGAAGCTTTGTCACCTTCAGTCGTTGCTTTAATGCCTAAATATAAAAACAAACGTAGGTAAAGTTTACTAAGTAAAGAATGTAAAAACATGTGAAGATCCTTCTTTGTTTAGAGGGAAATGTCAGGTATGATGGTGTGTGTGTGTGTGTGTGTGTGTGTGTGAGAGAGATAAAGACTTCCTCTTGAAGGAGGGGCTGTGGAACGGGATTGACATGGAAGTTATGTCTGGTATTTATGGCTTTTTGCGTGTAGCTTTATCTCAAGGACTGGGCACAGTTTAAGTAGCAGTCTACAAACTAAGTACAAGAGTCCAGGCTGCTGAACTGAAGACGTCGGTATCGAGTTCAGACCGTTTCCACAAGTGTGTCTAAAGTCAGCATTTTTGAGACAAGAAAACAGACCACCTGGAAGCCGGAGTGGACAGATTTGACCGGTGCCTTGTGCAGTTCAGGATGTCTGTATCTACCGGCCGCAGGGCCGACGCGTCAGCTGAGCTTTTCTGACAGTTCCTGATTAGTGTAGGTTTGACACGGACGCAAAGATAACCGCCGAATTCCACAGCTGAAGCAACTGCTGAGATCATTATTAAAGTTGCTGTCTCTTCCGACCATGGCTTCAGCGGGCTGTTTGTGTGGTGGACTTATTTAGGATGAGGGAGGATTGTTAATCCTTGGGAGGGACTGGGCTGTGGTTCTCGCCACACAAGGGAAACATGATGTCACACCTTCCAGGTAAGATGCCACCACCATTTATGATCTGCTAGTTGTTGGTAAAGAGCCTCGCGTAAATCCCTCTGAACAGTCCGACTGGCTTTTGAAACTGAAACGGGAGTGTTGTAAAGAAAAAATAATTAAAAAATGTGACTCGAATCTCCATCGTAATCTTTTAAAATAAATAGTTTTAGGCCAGAGGTGTGACTGTTTATTTTTGGTTTTCTTTTAAATAGTTTTTGGTGGCTCTCGTGGCCTTTTATTCAAGGTGTAGATAGGAAGAGGGTAGAGAGACAGAGAATGGGGCCGCAGGCCGGGATTGGAACCTGCGACCGCTGCAGGAGGACCGTTGCCTCAGTACATGGGCCACATGCTGCCATCCAGCTACCCGAGAGGTGTGACGGTTTTTAAATCTGTATTTCTGCACAACAGCGAAGCCTGAGTTTACAAAGACAAGTACACGGAGAGCGAGTTGCCGCGGCGTTCTCGGCAGTGCTGGCTGAGCAGGGTTCGTCCTCACATTGTGGAAACGTTAACAAGCCCCGACGAAGACTCCGTGATGGTGTACTGTATAATCTATAAGCTGCAGAACTAGTTTCAGGAGTAAAGGGCCTTCAGCGACTGCAGCTCTTCAGGCAATACAGACGCAGGTCGTTCTTTACAACAGCCTGCGTTTATTGCTGGTGCTCCTGCATCCACCTCGTCATCATCCCTCATCACGCTGGGAGAACTACATAAATAACAATTGTACAGCATGAAACAAACCAACACTTAGCATACATGTACAAAAGACACACACTGTATCTACGTATAACAAAATACCGCCTGTCCTGAAAAGAGCTGCCTTTAAGAGTCTTTAGAAAGTCCATTGACATCTGCTTTAGCTTCAGAAGTCCATAGTTATTACTTGTAGCGAAGTCCAGTGAGAGATATCCGCTCTGTTGTGCCACTCGTGTGTTTTTCATAACGTGTAAACCAAAGCTAACTAACTAGCCGTGAGCTAGCGAAGCGAAAGGGGGAGAGCAGCACGTCGCAGCCTCACTGACTACGTTTACATGCATTCAAAATTCGGGTTATTGCTAATATTCCGGTTACTGAAACATTGGGAATATTCCGTTTCCATGGTAATTAATCATTTGGGATATCTGGATCAAACCAGCGACGCGCGGAGAACATCATGACATAATTCCTGTCATTTCCACTTCTTCTTCCTGTATCCAAATTCAAAACAAATGCTGCTTTGCGCAACTTTTCTCTCACCTTCTTTTACATCTTCTATCCCGGTACTTTCTACCGTCTACAAATGCAGAAATGTTCATATCCTTCATTACATTTATGAAGTGATTAGTCTCCTCCTGGTCTTGGTTTCTCCGTGTTTATAAGAACTTCCTGGACTCAAAAGACCAGGATTCCTTGTGAACAGAGCATGCGCAGAAAACAAATTCCTGTTCCGTTTGATGGGGATATTCTGTTTGGCGTTTACATGACCCAATATTCAGGTTTTAAAAGGAGTAACCCAGGGGTCATATTGGGGTTTTTAAAAACCTGAATATGAGCAAATTGGGGTTATTCAAAGGGGTTATTGGTGTTTACATGGCCGTGCAAATTCAGGTTATTGCCAATATTCAGGTTTTACAAGGGTTATTGATGCATGGAAACAGTCACTGAAGACAGACAGGCGTGCCTAATCGTTCTTAAGTGTAACAAATAACATCAATTTACGCTACTATTAAACTTCAATTTGAACTTTACATCAAATAAATTGTTTATCTTTTTAATACATGAAATTATGAAATCAACTATCAATTATGTACCATGAAAATAGAATATTTAGCAAAGGCACTTAACAGCGGCCCATGTGACTGCACACACCACTGGGATAGTGTGTCTGGAGAAATGAGCTGCTAAACTGTTGGCATCACTGCAGTTTTCATCCAAATGATACCACAAAACAAGAGGGTGGAGATTTTACCCAGCCAATCCCGGTGGGAGCCTTTAGAGCCGTGATTAAAGCCGTTGGATGCTCATCTCGGAGGATCCTGCTGCCACCCAAGTCCAAATGTCTGTAAAGAAAAGAAAAAAAAAGTGACTTGAGCCGTTCTTGTAAATGAAAGAGGATGTGAGGCAGCAAATACTGCAAAACAATGAAAGCTGGGGGAGAACAGATACTGGTGGGTGTTGGGAGAGGGGCGGCAGACAGATAAAGGTTTTCCTGTCGTCTGAGGAGGCTCAGCGTCTCTAAACTCCTGCTGGCGCTTTGATCCCTGCAGACCACGGACTCCCACAACTGGACACCGCAAACAAAAGAGCGTGTTCTTCAAAAGATCTTTAATCACAGCGTACAGAGTTCAGAAATAGACAGTAAATAATTTAACCACAACTGACTATCCATTTTGACCGGTCAATCACTTATTGAGTTCATGTTATTTAACGAAGTAAAAGTTGAACTTACTCTTTTCCCATTAAAACTGAAACCTGTAATGTTTCCATCATCATTTCAAGTTAAGAATTTGTTAGTATGAAGTCAGTGATTACGTTTCCATGCAGTCAAAATTCGGGTTATTGCTAATATTCCGGTTACTGAAACATTGGGAATATTCCGTTTACATGGTAATTAATCATTAGGATATCTGAATCAAACCAGCGATGCGCGGAGAACATCATGACGCAATTCCCGTCATTTCTGCTTCTTCTTCCTGTATCCAAATTCAAAACAAATGCTGCTTCACGCAACTTTTCGCTCACCTTTACACCTTACATTTATGAAGTGATTAGTCTCCTCCTGGTCTTGGTTTCTCTGTGTTTATAAGAACTTCCTGGACTCAAAAGACCAGGATTCCTTGTGAACAGAGCATGTGCACAAAACAAATTCATGTTCCGTTTGATGGGGATATTCCGTTTGGTGTTTACATGACCCAATATTCAGGTTTTAAAAGGAGTAACCCAGGGCTCATATTGGGGTTTTTAAAAACCTGAATATGAGCAAATTCCGGTTATTCAAAGGGGTTATTGGTGTTTACATGGCCGTGCAAATTCAGGTTATTGCCAATATTCTGGTTTTACAAGGGTTATTGATGCATGGAAACAGTCACTGCTTGCAGCAGTGCCCCGTCTGACCACATGGAGGCGTACAGATCTGCTGTGCTGACAATACTGTTAATGAGTGGGGACGGTCCGGTACGAACCAATCACAGCCCTCTCTTCTGCGTGTGGTCTGCGTCGCCTCGACGCGTAGTTACAATTTTTGGGAGGTGCACGTCAGTGACGGCGTCAGTTGACGCAGAACCATAACTCAGCCTTAATTGTCGCTATGTTTCCTGAAACGGCGCTGCCAGTCTGACTCATGTATCACTCTCTTCTCATCACCACGCTGACGGCGGCTCAACATCTCCCCTCATGGTGCCAGATGTAATACTGGCACCATGAGCAGAATAAAATAACCAGCAGCCAACTAGTGTTGCTTTAGTCTCATTTTTAGTCATATTTTAGTGATTTAGTGACTAGTCAAGTCTAGTCACTGAATCTAGTCAAGATCTAGTCAAGACTGGCACTCACTATGAATGAACTAATTGGGCCTAAATGTATTAATTGTCTCTAAACTAGCTGGTAATTTTTGTCCTCCATTTTCTCTTTGGTCTGAAACGCATGGCATGGACCTTGCAAGATTATATGACAGCTATAACGTGCGCTAAGCACTAAACCCCTAAACCATGCGAGACTAAAGGGGCATACAAAAACATTTGAAAGTCAGGAAAATCATAATATGACACCTTTGAATTACTTTTCATGTGTATTTGCCCCAAAAACATGTTTTGCCATCCATTCATTCATGTCCCGAACATTCGTCCACCTTAAAGAAAAGCCTTAAGGAAGAACGGGAGACTCCTGCTAAATAGTGGTGTTCTCCTGTCACTGGTAGCGTTCTGGCTCATCTGTGCTCTTAATTTGGCCCGTTAATGAATACAACTCCTGCAACCACCACGGTTCTCTTGGTTGAGGTGGAGCCACTTGTCAGCAGCAGTAAACTGTTGCATGATGGGACACGCATGCCTGCACTTTGTGAAGCTGGTTCATGAGCTCGGCGCTCTGTTTCCCACTGGAGGTTTGTGTTACAGAGGTGGACGGAGCAGAGGAGGCAGACAAAATAAAAGTGGTAGTGAGGTCAGGGTGAACTTGTGTCCTCACACAGAAGAGCAGCTCCACCTCGGGCATTTCTTTTTATTTATCACAAGCATCCTCCCTCATCCTCTGGTTGATCACGGATACAACGTCATGTAATTCATCCAAGAAAACATGTTTTCTGAACTAACTCTCCACTGACAGTGCAGACGGGTGGTGCCCCCTCTGTTTAAGACCTCCCAGTTTCCCACAGTGCCGTGGGAGGGATTGATCAACCTGCAGAGCTGGGACTTTGGCTGCTTCTAATCAACCAGCTTCTGCAGGCTGCCATATTGAAGAATGTTTGATTTCCTGCACAAACAAGCATCCAGGCAGCCGCTCTCACACCCCTGCTGGAAACCCTGTACCCTGACAGTCAGTTCCTCGGAGCTGACGGAACTTTCCCTGGAATAAAATCCCTCGTCCAGGAAATAAATACAACTTTGTATTGACCAGAAAGCATTAACCTTTGTACTGTCTTCGGGTCAAAATGACCTAATTCTCCTATCCTTCCTTCCTTCCTTCCTTCCTTCCTTCCTTCCTTCCTTCCTTCCTTCCTTCCTTCCTTCCTTCCTTCCTTCCTTCCTTCCTTCCTCCTGCTCTCTCCTTCCTTCCTTCCTTCCTTCCTTCCTTCCTTCCTTCCTCCTGCTCTCTCCTTCCTTCCTTCCTTCCTTCCTTCCTTCCTTCCTTCCTTCCTTCCTTCCTTCCTTCCTTCCTTCCTTCCTCCTGCTCTCTCCTTCCTTCCTTCCTTCCTCCTGCTCTCTCCTTCCTTCCTTCCTTCCTTCCTTCCTTCCTTCCTTCCTTCCTTCCTTCCTTTCTTTCCTTTTCTCCCATCCTTCCTTCCTTCCTTCCTTCCTTCCTTCCTTCCTTCCTTCCTTCCTTCCTTTCTTTCCTTTTCTCCCATCCTTCCTTCCTTCCTTCCTTCCTTCCTTCCTTCCTTCCTTCCTTCCTTCCTTCCTTCCTTCCTTCCTTCCTTCCTTTCTTTCCTTGACCTGAAGACAGCACAACGGTTAACCTGAGTATTGTGGGGAAAATCTTTCCCCTCGAGCACTTTCCCCTCCGACGCCAGCAGTTTTATTTTGACCTCTTTTTTAGAGATTAGGTTCTGGGAAGTTTTTAAAATTGTTTTAAAGATGTACAACTGTTCTGAGGTGTTCTTAGAGGACACAATTCAAAGTTTATCTCTCTGTTTACTTTAGTCAGACTCGTGACATTAATACGGTGGGACATGACTTTGATTCAGTGACTCACAGTTTTTGTCGGTGCCCAAAAAGCTTTCTTCTTGACCAGAGTATAATTCCCGTGCATTCCTGCCCTCGGTGGGAGGCGAGCGACGGCCTGCGGTCCCACAGTCGCACCTAAACAAGAGAAGAAAACATGAATCAGTTTGCATCTTTGAAGAACAGTGGTATCCTAGCAACCTAGAGGAGGTGAGGTGGATGGCATGAGATAAGTGTCGTCCTCTGAGACCGCAGCTTTTCTCCAGTCGCACAGCGGCTCAGGCCCCGTTTCCACGGAGCAAAAACGGTGGCGTTTTCATGCGTTTTGGCTGTTCGTTTACACGAAAACGAAGCTCAAAGTCTCCAAAAACCATCATTTCTGAAAACTCCGGCCAAAGTGGAGATTTTCAAAAACTCTGGAACAGAGGAAAACGGACATTTAGGCTTCAGAACGTCACATTATGCAACAGAAACGTCACCAGCGTCATGAGTGCCACCTGTGTTTGCAATTTTTTTGGCCACCGTCAATATTTTCTTGTATTTGACTTGTTTTATATTGTAAAGTCGCACTTAAAAGTAACTCCACTTCTCTGTCACTCCAAACGAAAGACTCTCGTTCATCTTGGAAGTAACTGGAAGTTACTCGTGTCATTTGTTGATGTTTTTTTTCCAGGATTCTGATTGGCTAGCATGACTTTATCTTCTCGTTACACTGCCCCCTGTCGGTTTGGCTGCTAATAGCACCTTAACAGATATTTATGCAGGTTCCTGGAAATGATGGTATTTTTCAAAACGTAGAGGGGGAAATATCCGTTTTTGTAAATACCTATGCGTAAACGTGGCCTCAGTTTCACTCTTGGATTCATGGAATGGACTTTCCGAGACCTTCTTGCCACTACGGTTGAGGTCCATCCTCAGGTCCTTTCACACAATCAGAAAAAGGCTGTTAACTTTTAAATGGGTTTGGCGTATTTTGTTCCAAAAGAGCAACAACAAAGGTCCAGGAAGCTGAATAAAGATATTTCACTGATGCGTTCAGTTGAAACGAGCAAAAAAGAAACATGCCAAGACTTTTACAATTAATGATCAGTTTGTCTGACTAGGTTTGCTCACGTCTCCCGGTGGATCTCAGTCCTTCTGTGCATAATTATTCAAGCCCGTCCCGGTCACATGGTTTCCAAACATGGAAATAACCTCAGGCTTCCTCCACTGAAAGCCGCCATAGAACGTTTTTTTGGGTGGTTGTCTTGTTGGAAGACCTTAAAGTGACCTACAGAGTTGTTTTGCATTATTTCTTAACATACTCCTTTTTTTCCACGACCCCATGAACCTGAACCAGGTTCCCTGGGTCTGAACCAGCAGAACGGCCTCACAGCAACATGCTCCCACCACCGTGTTTCACTAAAGCTGGGCATACACTGTGCCATATTTTAAATCGTTTGAGACTGCCCCATCTCACACTGCACGACTAGATCGCTGAGTTCAAAAGTTCACAGCCCACGATTTATGGTCTCACACTGTACGTAGGGTGCGGGTCGCCGTGTACCCTACACCGTAGGCTCTGCGTTGGTGTAACGCGGAACCATAAATCAGCTTTTAGCAATTTGTGCCATTCTGTGTGGCGATAAATGAAAAAAGATTAGACAACGTCGTGATTGGACAAGGAATTGGCTGGGCAGACGTGGGAAATGCAGTCTTTTTTTCTGCTATTAAAACATGATTTGTAATGTGAATTTGCAACACTTTAAACTACAAATAATAGTTTTTGACGTGACATCAGAGATTGCGCATGCTCTCTGTGAAAGGATGAGTCCAATCGGGTCGTAGCTGCTTCAACTGTGCGATTCCTTCACGAGGAGCGACCAGGATTTCAAACACGTTTTGATTTTCTTGCGAGAACACGATTTGTGATCGGGAGCTCGTCGTGAGGTGTTAATCGCTCGTCGTGAGGTGTTAATCTCTCGTCACGAGGTGTTAATCTCTCGTCACGAGGTGTTAATCTCTCGTCACGAGGTGTTAATCTCTCGTCGTTACCCCACGTTTACTGCACGAGGCACGACCATCGATTGGGTCGAAATCCGGCCCGATCCAAAAAATAGTCGCACGAGTGGAAAATCAGCTCAAAACGAGCCGATAATCGCACAGTGTCTGTCCGGCTTAAGTGTGCCCAAATGGGTCACTGGAGTTCCTCTTGGACGAGGGCCTCAAAGAGTCATCTTTGCAGACATCCAGGGATTTTTGTTGACGTTTATCCCCGTTTTTTTTTTTTCCAGTTCTAAAGCTTTGAAAATCTTGCGCTGTCGACACATCCTGGGTTGTTCTTAGCAGAATTTGTCCACTTGCGATGCAGCATCCAACGGTTCCAGTGTCCTGACCAGTAGCTGCTGGGACCAGTGTCCTCACCAGTAGCTGCTGGTGGGACTGGTGGGACCAGCACTCCCCAGCAGCTACTGGTGAGGACACTGGTCCCACCAGCAGCTACTGGTGAGGACCAGTGTCCTCACCAGTAGCTGCTGGGGAGTGCTGCTCCTCGGTGGCTGGTTCCTGTTCCTATCATTCCTGCGTGCAGCGCTGGGGACTCGTGCATCTCTGCTGATTATTCGGTAGAGTTGGGAGTTTTCCAGCAGTCCTCAGCAGTGTTCACTGCCAGCTCTCCTTTATTTGTGTAAGATTCTTTTCTACCCAAACACAACACTGAGTGGACCGCTGAGCTGCCGAGCTCCTTAAAGCTGCAGACGCTTCTGCTGCTGCTCAGTCAGAGAAAGCCCTGCTCTCTCCACCAGATCTATGCTTTCTGCACATTGCATCACTTAACATCACTTAAAAAACCATGTAAATCAGGTTTCTCAACCCGGTCTTGAACTCAGCGGCTACATTTGTTTGTTGGCGCGCTGCAGCAGCTGCAACGACGGCTGGGTTCATGTTTCATTCAACGTTCAAGACTGAATGAGTCCGTTATGGAGCACAGACCAGCATGGAGCCGGGGGTCGGTGCACCGACCGGGGTCAGTGAATGGGGACCTCAGGAAGGGAAGTGTCCGTGGTGCCTTCAGGGACAGCGGGACTAATCTGCTGCTCCAGACCTGTAATCGGCTCCAAAGGAGAGGGAGGCACCGCTCTGGTTCTGAAGCCAGGAAGCAGTCGGACCACATCCTTGACCCGTTACTGGGTTAGTTGCTGAGCAGTGAGCTGCTTGGCAGACCTTTACAATGCTCTGGTCAACAGGCCACGAGGGGAGGTCAGAGCACAGAGCTCCACGTCTGAGTAAAGCTAGTGCTACGACTGTACGGACTCGGACCCTTAAAAAGCCCAACCTGCCTGGAACAGTGTTTGATCGGCATCACTGCAGGTTAACCAGTTTACCAACAAGCAGAAGGAACCGCGGCTCCGTGTTGTGCCCCGTGTTTCTGGTACCTGTGTGGACACCATCACATTTGGCCACCTTGTTTGAAACCAGAACCAGGCCCAAGTTCTTGGTTCTTGTGGGACTTTCTGCAGCAGCTTGTAGTGAAACCTTCATTCCTTCTGAAGCAGAAGCTGCAGATCTACATGTCCAAACAGCTACTCTGTGTGTGTGTGTGTGTGTGTGTGTGTGTGTGTGTGTGTGTGTGTGTGTGTGTGTGTGTGTGTGTGTGTGTGTGTGTGTGTGTGTGTGTGTGTGTGTGTGTGTGTGTGTGTGTGTGTGTGTGTGTGTGTGTGTGTGTGTGTGTGTGTGTGTGTGTGTGTGTGTGTGTGTGTGTGTGTGTGTGTGTGTGTCCACTGAGAGAATGATTAAACACAAACAATGAAAATGGGAGACCTGGGAAATGACATGCTCCCTCATTCCGACTGTTGGTATAACTTGTGGTTTCTTGTCCTTGAAGTTGGTAAGAACTTGTCCGTTTCTGCTAAACATCCCTTCCAGTCATTTCTTCGGGGTTAAGTAACAAATAAGAGCTCCTCATAGACAAAGTATGCAGCCCTGCAGGTCTTCATCCTGCAGAAATCCTCTGGGGGATCAGTTGTCCTGCCTCGTCTAAGTCTGTCACTTCCTACCACGTTGGGATGGGTTGGTGTCCTCCCTCTGCTGCTCTTTTATTGAGGACCGTTGTGGTAAACGGGGCCCCTGGAATCATTGAGGGTTTCTGAGGTGTTGTCTTTGAAGCTTGGCAGTAATGAAAGTGGCCACCTCAACCTTTTACAGCTGTCTTGCAGAGCAGGGGCCGGATTCACCAATATGTTCTTAAGAAATGTCTTAAGATCGAAAATTAAGAAGTTCATAAGAAAGTTCTTAAGTGCAATTCCTCAATATTTTCTTAAGAACCGTCTACGAATTTCTTATTTTTCCTACCTAAGAACTTCTTAAAATATGTCATTGCATTGCACGCGCCAACAAACAACATTTATACAGGTAGTTTGGGTCTTAACCGTCAGTCACTCACTAAACATGGAGAAGGAGAAAAAGAGATGCAGGAACTTTTCAAGGTTCTGGTGGATGAGATTAATGTGTGAAAAAAAATACTATTGGGTAAAATTAATAATAATTAACTACCACGCTAACTAACATGCTAACAAACAGTTAACAGGCTCTTTGTGTAATTAATTACAAAGTATATCCTCAAACTATCTAAACTTGTCTAAAATGTGTTGAAAAAGGTGATATTAGAGGCTTATTATTATTATTATTGCTATTATTAGGGCCCGAGCACCTTCAGTGCGAAGGCCCTATTGCATCTGTAGGAATTTTTTTTTTTTCTTTTTCTTCTGACGAAAGGAGGGCCTTTTTGCCCCCCTAAACGTGCCCAAAAAGTCACCAAATTTTGCACGCAAGTCAGGCCTGGCGAAAAATTTGATATTTAATGGTTTACATTAATGGGCGTGGCAAAATGGCTCAACAGCGCCCTCCGGAAAACTTTGTGCCTCAAGCCCCACAATATGGTTTGACGTACATGCACGAAAATCGCTACACACCTGTATCAGTACACAACTTAAAGAAAAGTCTCTTGGCCACATGGCCGAAACCGAACAGGAAGTCAGCCATTTTGAATTAATCGTGTCACTTTGGCGAAATTTATGCCATTCCTTCGGCAGTTAATTCAGCCCGAACCGTAACGTGCACCCAGGTGTGTTATACATCAAAATGTGCGTCTCCCTCCTGCGACAACACGCATTACTTTTCTCTTTCAAAAGCGTTACCGTGGCGACGCTAGACACCAAAAAGCGCGCCCACCCTTCATCTGATTGGTTCGGACCGAAAAAACTTTGCGCCTCCAGCCCCATAATACGCTTTGACAAACATGAATGAAAATCGGTACACACCTGTATCATGTCGCAACTTAAAGAAAAGTCTCTTGGCGCCATGGCCGAAACCGAACAGGAAGTCGGCCATTTTGAACATTCTGAATTAATCGCGTAATTTTGGAGCAATATATGCCATTCCTTCGAGAGTTAATTCAGCCCTAACCGTATCGTGAACCCAGATGTGTTATACATCAAAATGTGCGTCTCAATCCTGCGACTACACGCATTACTTTGCTCTTTCAAAAGTGTTACCGTGGCGACGCTAGACGCCACCATGCGCACCCCCCCTTCATCTGATTGGTCCATATTTGATAGTTCCCAAAAAGGCACCAAATTTGGCATGCAAGCCAGGCCTGGCGATAAATTTGATATTTCATGGTTTGCATGAATGGGCGTGGCAAAATGGCTCAACAGCGCCCCCCGGAAAACTTTGTGCCTCAAGCCCCACAATACGGTTTGACGTACATGCACGAAAATCGCTACACACCTGTATCATGTCGCAACTTAAAGAAAAGTCTCTTGGAGCCATGGCCGAAACCGAACAGGATGTCAGCCATTTTGAATTAATCGTGTAATTTTGGCGAAATTTATGCCATTCCTTCGGCAGTTAATTCAGCCCGAACTGTAACGTGCACCCAGGTGTGTTATACATCAAAATGTTCGTCTCCATCCTACGACACCACGCATTACTTTTCTCTTTTAAAAGCGTTACAGTGGCGACGCTAGACACCAAAAAGTGCTACCCCACTTCATCTGATTGGTGCATATTTGATAGTTCTCCAAAAGTCACCAAATTTTGCATGCAAGCCAGGCCTGGCGATAAATTTGATATTTCATGGTTTGCATGAATGGGCGTGGCCTAACGGCTCAACAGCGCCCCCTAGAATACTTTTCTCTGCCATAACTTTTTAATGGTTTGACATAGGAAGTAGTGGGTGGTGTCATGGGACTTTGTACTGAGTTCTTAAGCTTTGTTGGCCTTAATTAGCCCCGCCCCTTCTTCTGATTGGTTGTCCCGATTTTCTGCTATAACATTGGAATGGTTTGACATAGAGAGTCGTGGGTGGTGTCATCAGATTCTTTATGGAGTCCTTGACCTTCATTGGCCTGAATTAGCCCCGCCCCTTCTTCTGATTGGTTGTCCCTTTTTCCTGCTATAACTTTTGAATGGTTTGACATAGAGAGTCGTGGGTGGTGTCATTTCTGATATGCTTATGGGGGGCGGTGGCCGTGAGTGCGAGGGCCCACTCATCGCTGCTTGCAGCTTTAATTATTATTATTATTATTATTATTATCATTATTATCATTATTATTACCTTTTCACAGAAGAAATTTTAAGACGGGCCAAGGTTGTCATAAAGTTAAGAAAAAAGTCGAGAACAAATTTGAGAACTTTTATTTCAAGAATACCATTTATTCTTAAGTTTTTTCTTAAGAAGAAACTTAAGAAGAAAATTGAGAAAATACTTGGAGAATATGACTACTTCTCTTTTCTTCTTAAGACTGAACTTTAAAAAAAAAAAGACACTTAAGAAGATTTTTTCTTTTCTTAAGAATGTTTTGTGAATTCGGCCACAGATCTCCTTCGCTGTTTTCCTGCCTCCTTACATGTTTTGTTTAAAGGGTCAATACGTCTTTATTCCTTTCTCCTTCAGAGAAAGACTTTTATTTAAACGTGTGTTTTTGCTTCTTTTTTCCAGTTCAGAAGACGTTGAAGATGCCGGTGTTTGGCTGCCACAACTGACGCTCCAGTGTCCTGACCAGAACCACCGCGCCTGAACTGGCAACACACGAATGGCCCAGGGAAACCATCAGATTGATAATCAGGTTTTGCATGACCTGCGCCAGAAGTTCCCTGAAGTCCCCGAGGGTGTGGTTTCCCAGTGTGTCCTGCAGGTGAGTCTGTACATAGCATTTATTCACAGCTCAGGCCTGCAGCACTCGGCCAGACAGTGGGCTCGAGACCATTTAGGGGTAGAAGGAGAAAGAAACGAGTAGATCATCAACTGGCGGGCCAAATCCGGCCTTAGACTGGATTCAGCAGCAACAGTCTCGTTGCAAATGAGGCGTACAGGTGACGCATTTCGGAAGGTTGGCGTGATAAATGCGTACTCTTCAGTCCAGTCATCGTTAAAAGATCTGTTTTCCATCAACTTTTCGTTTCATGGCCTTTTCGTTTCATTTTACCTGTTAAGAGGCCTTTTCCTATCACTTCCATGGTGTTTGTTTTTCAAGTGCTCTATAAATAAAGTTGACTTATTTTGAGTTGAGGCAAAATATCTCCATCACTCCTGGTGGATGACTGTGGTATAGGTGATAGGAGACTAGGGGTGGGTTAAAAATATCGATATATATCGATATTTTATCGATATAAATGTGTAAGAACGTTTATCGATTCATAAATCCAAGTATCGATTTAATTTTTTTTAATACCGATTTTTTTTTTCCCCTAATTTTATCACCCAGTGCTCCTACCTAAGTCAGTCCTGGGTATTGCTCCCTCTACCAACCCCAGGAGTTCCTACACTGAGCTCAGGTCTCCTCCTTAACCTGAGGAGTGAGCAGCAGCAGCATCTTTCACCAGACAGGTTGGGGCTTCTCCGGCCGGACGTAGCGCGTGGAAGGATCACGTTATTCCGGCCGGATCCTCCCCACCCCATCTGTTCCCCAATTGGCCAGAGGGGGCAGTAGAGCCCAGGACTGATGCATTTTTTTGTGAGGGTAACTCAATAACCCTTAAAACCCGAATATTAGCAATAACCCGAATTTGCACGGCCATTTAAACACCAATAACCCCTTTGAATAACCGGAATTTGTTCATATTCAGGTTTTTAAAAACCCCAATATGATCCCTGGGTTACTCCTTTTAAAACCTGAATATTGGGTCATGTAAACACCAAACGGAATATCCCCATCAAACAGAACAGGAATTTGTTTTCTGCACATGTTCTGTTCACAAGGAATCCTGGTCTTTTGAGTCCAGGAAGTTCTTATAAACACGGAGAAACCAAGACCAGGAGGAGACTAATCACTTCATAAATGTAATGAACTATATATGAACATTTCTGCATTTGTAGACGGTAGAGAGCAGAAATGACGGGAATTGCGTCATCACGTTCTCCGCGCGTCGCTGGTTTGATCCAGATATCCCGAATGATTAATTACCGTATTGTTGCGACCATTAGGCGCATATAAGCGGTTTTTTTTATTTCCAATGACGCAATGCGCCTATTGTATTATTGTAAAGGCTGATTTATGGATCCGCGTTACACCGATGCAAAGCCTACGGCGTAGGGCTGCGTCGACTTAACGCGGATCCATAAGGGGGACGTAATTGAGGCCACCATGAGAACCTTAAAGGAGGAAGGGGGTCGTATAATTCGCCCGTGATTGCCTGGCGGCGGCTCTGTGGCGGGGCTCCTGGAGCGGCCGGGGAGACTCGGCCTCCCTACCGAGAATGAGACGGAGGCGGGCCGTAAGGCTGGAGGAACCGCCGACCGAGCGGCAGCTGACATGTCGGCTGCCGCTCTATCGGTCGGTGGGCTCCGTCGTTTACTGTTGAAGGATTGTAGATGCGTGGGCTGACATGTCTGCTGGGTTGGACTGTTGTTCGGGCTTTTGCAATAACCGGCATCATTTCCGAGGGGCCGCACGGCACGGAAAGTGACTCTGCTGCAGCGCGGCCAGAGCTGCGGGCTCTGCCCGTCGCAGCTGATCACTTCTCCTGGTCTCATTGATCAGTTCTCCCGGTCTCATTGATCAGTTCTCCCGGTCTCAGCGCGATCGGGCTCGGATGAATGCAGAAACGGAGGATGAAGATTTCGATGGGTTTGATTAATGTAATAACTTAAATAAAGTACAATCAAACTAAGTTTCGCTCCCTCTTTATTTTTAATTTATTTATTTTTTGCTCTATTTGTGTGTTGTTGTAAGGCGGCGCTCCGTGTGTGTAGAGACGCCTTTTCGGTCGGTGCGCCGTATGTGTTTTAAATCCAAAAATGACACAAAAAACTGAGAGTGCACCTTTCCACGCGGCGCGCCGAATGGTTGCAAAAATACGGTACCATGTAAATGGAATATTCCGACTGTTTCAATAACTGGAATATTAGCAATAACCCCAATTTTGACTGCATGTAATGAAATGGAAAAAAAATATAAACAATAAACATCAAATAATAATGTTATGCCAAAATTAGATTTTTATTAAATTTTTATTTGAGGGTCCGGCCCCCGAGGTGACTGTCCGGTAAAATCCTGGCCCTCTGACAAATATAGTTGGTGACCCCTGGAGTAGAGGATTCAAGCGGTGATTGGGTCCAAAGGTAGAATCCATGAAAGGAGGAGTCTTTGAGGAGCAAAGATGGACAGTAGATCTCCACGCTGTCAACAAACTGTTGAAATCTTTCAAATCAATACTGCTTCAAGAAAGATGGGAAGAGATTTGCACACGTCTGTGTGTCCAATGCAGATATCAGAGCTGGTCGTGTGCAGCGACGTGCCGCGGCCGCTTTGACCTCCAGCCTTTAATCAAACATAAATCACATGTACGGTGACGTATCGTCCACATCTGGAGCCTCAGTCAGAACCTGCTCTGGAGTTGGACGTGCACCTCGCCCAAATGATTATTAGGCAAGGCAAGTTTATCTGCACAGCACAATTCAACACAAGGTAATTCAAAGTGCTTTACATCAACATTAAAAGAGGCAAGACACAATTAAACAGTAAATAATAAATAAAATGAAATAAAATTATAAGAAAAGAGGTAAAATAATAAAAAGCACAAGTTGTTACAAAGTAAGGGCAGTAGAGTCCAGCAGGTTCATCTCATTCTTAAAATGGCAAGAATTATGTTTCTATACGGTCTTGACAATGCTACGTCACAATGCCTGCATTCAGGGCTTATCCATAACAGTGCGGTTTTCAAAAATCATAAGTTGTAATTGCGATATTTGATATTTTTAACATTCAATATACTGTATGTGTTTGATGTAAATTCAAAAATTAGAAGACTGTAGCGTAGTGTGAACAACTTAATAAATACAATTTATAATCCTGTTGTCATGGACTGGCAGATTCAGAAACCAGTTTTGAAGCTGTAGGGACATTTAGATGACTTGTTAAATGAAACAAAATAGTACATAAAGTCCTCAAAACATATATCAGTGATATCTCAAATGTGAAATCAGACGTAATCAGTCGGTTTGAATCATGAACAAATAAGTATTTCATTTAACAGTACGCTTAAATAACAAATACAATGAAATAAAATGATAAGAAAAGAGGTAAAATAATAGAAAGCACAAGTTGTTAAAAAATAAGGGTAATTTTTACTTCGGCAGCTTCAGGTTACTGTGACTGTTGTGGTTTTTTCTGTCTCTTATTGGAAGAATAACGTAAACCTCTGAATCATCAGTAACTCTTCATTCTTATTGTCTTTTATTTGCAGAACAACAACAATTTAGACGCCTGCTGCGAGTACTTGTCCCAGGTCAGTCCGGGCTACCTGTACAGCGAGGGAGGGAACCCGAGCGTCTCCGAAGACCCCGGTCTCAGCCGCTTCCACAATCACATGACCCAGCTGAACCTGGGCTTGCAGGCTCAGAATGTGCTCGTGGCTCCAGTCCGGGACAGCCTGAGGATGAACGGCAGCCGGACCCTGGCCCACAGCATGAGTGACGGGCCCCTCCAGACAGGCCAGGCCCCCAGCAGTGACTTCTTCCCGGACGAGCCCCGGTCCGCGCCGGTGCAGGTGCCCCCCACCCTCAACGTGTTCGGAGTGATGGAGCCCACAGGGAAGCCCCAGCCCCCGCAGCACCTGGGACTGTACCCGTGCGGCGGGAAGGGCGCGGCCGTGGGGCCGCCGCACGCCCCGCGCTTCAACCCCATCACGGTGACGCTGGCCCCCAACCTCCAGACGGGCTTCAACACGCCCCCGTCTTTGCACATACACGGCGGACCGCAGTCGGGCCTCGGCAGTCCTCAGGGTAACTCCATCTACATCCGTCCCTACGTCAGCCAGTCGGGGGCGGGCCGGCAGGGCCAGCAGCCGGGGGGCCGGGCCCAGTACAGCCCCACGTCTCAGCCCCAGCAGCAGATCTACCAGATCTCCCACCCCTCGTCCCTGTCCAGCTCCTGGTCCGTCCCCCAGCACCCCTCGGCGTCACATACCTCAAAGACCTCTCACGTCTACATGCCCATCAGCTCCCCGACAAACCCCCAGGCGCCCCCGATCCCCCCCGCCGGAGGCCAGGCGTCCTCCTCCGGCGTGTCCTCCTGCTCGTCCTCCTCCTCGGTCATGCCGGGCTCCCTGTCGACGACCGGCCTGTACAACATCCAGAACATCTCCACCGGCCCGCGCAAGAACCAGATAGAGATCAAACTTGAATCTCCCCAGAGGAGCAACTCCACCACAGCTGTGCTGCTGACGAGCGCAGGGCCCCGCCCTTCGTCCTCCTCCTCCTACATGCCGGCCAACGCTCCGCTGCAGGTGCCCTCGGGGGCCCGGAGCTTGGGGGGCCAGGTGAGCATGGGCCCCGCGTACATCCACCACCACCCGCCCAAGTCCCGCGCCTCCGTGGGAGGGGGAGGCCCCGCTTCGTCCCCCCGCGTGGTGGTGACTCAGCCCAACACCAAATACACTTTTAAAATCACCGTGTCCCCCAATAAACCCCCAGCTGTGTCCCCCGGAGTCGTGTCCCCGACTTTTGAACCCCCCAACGTCCTCAGCCTACCGTCGGACCCAGAGCCCCTGCACCTGTCCGACCCGCTGTCGCAGCAACGGGAGAGGCCGAGCGAGCACCGCAAACTCAGCATGGGCTCGGACGACGCAGCGTACACACAAGGTGAGCGGTGGTGGGAGCATGTCTGTGCTCGTCTTTACTCTCTGGTGGGGTGGGAGCATCCTGCTGGTTTAGTCTCTGGTGGGGTGGGAGCATCCTGCTGGTTTAGTCTTTAGTCTCTGGTGGGATCATGGCGCCCTATATATTAATCTGGAGGGTATGTGTACACTAGTAAATCCCCCAATAACGACCCACCCTGAACCAGCACGTCACTGGTAGATGCACTGATTGAAGATTCTTTTAATGCATTTTTTATTGTTTTTTTTCTGGTGCAATGATGGCAGTTTCGATGGCTATGGGTATTAGATAATGATTTTAGTCTATATTCATCGTGTATCGCCCAGTGATAATAATAGTTTTTTTTAGAAGATATTAGTTATTCCTTTTTAGCATCAACCTTCTCATGAAGGCTGGTAAAAGTGTGGACTCCTGGAGCAGCAGCAGAGCGACAACGAGGCGACACACCGTCAGAAACCTGTCAGTTTCCTGGTACTGCAGCAACGTACGCCGACAGGCTCAAACTTCCCCTTTAGGTTTTATCACCCGTCAAGTCCAGCCTGAGAACGAGTGATCAGAAGTTTAATGTTCATTAACACAAAGCATTTGCAACAAATCCAGGGCTTAATATCCGTCATTTGAACTAAAACGTAGACCTGGCTCCTCCGGAGCATTTGTGCAGATGGTGTGTAGTTTGGGAACAACTGCAGATCTGGAGGTGAAACTCGCCCTTGTGAGCTCAAGAGGTCAAGTGGTCAAAAAGTAAAAAACGTGTTAATTCCTGGATGAACCAGAATAGTTCAGTCTGTTTGGTTGAAGCTGCTGGAGTTTCCCTGCAGTGAGAAAAGCTCTTCCTTTAACCCTCGTACTGTCTTTGGGTCAAAATGACCTCATTCTCCTGTTCCTTCCTTCCTTCCTTCCTTCCTTCCTTCCTTCCTTCCTTCCTTCCTTCCTTCCTTCCTTCCTTCCTTCCTTCCTTCCTTCCTTCCTTCCTTCCTTCCTTCCTTCCTTCCTTCCTTCCTTCCTTCCTTCCTTCCTTCCTTCCTTCCTTCCTTCCTTCCTTCCTTCTTTCCTCCTGATATCTCCTTCCTTCCTTCTTCCCTTCCTTCCATCCTTCTTTTTTCCCTACCTTCTTTCCTTCCTTCCTTCCTTCCTTCCTTCCTCCCTTCTTCTCTTCCTTCCTTCCTTGACCTGAAGACAGCACAAGGGTTAAAATCTCATTTTACTCCACAACCTTTTATCGACTTGAAGAATGCTTTAAAGTAATTTCAGCGCTGCATAGAAACATTGTAATTGTAGTGACTTTGTTGTCCCTCTGGAGATGAACTGTTTACCTCCACTCAGTGTTTTTGAGTGTTAGTGAAGACTGGCTGCTGGCGTCGGGGATCAGAGGTGACTCGCTGAGCGTGTTTTCCCATCAGCCCCGGCAGCAGATTCTGTCGTGAGTCAAACACATGGGAGAGTGCTGCCGTGTCCTTTTTTGGACTTTTGACTGTTCTGTGCATGAGTCACCAGCCTTTGGCTCCGGCACCGTGGTGACTACCACCGAGGGGGAGGCTTTAGTCCGGGGATGCTGCCGGGCCTCAGCTCACCTTATCTGCTCCAGTACACGGCCCAGTACCAAAGATACTGGTAACCACATGATACACAGAAACATATCTGACGGGAGGATCAGCTACAGGAAATGGAACCTCCACAATCAACTTACTTTCTTAATCTGTGTAATCTGTAGGCATCACTAAGTATTCCCATAATTCAGCACCTTAACCGGCAGGAACTCTGAATACAGGACTGTCTCAGAAAATTAGAATATTGTGATAAAGTTCTTTATTTTCTGTAATGCAATTTAAAAAAAACAAAACTGTCATACATTCTGGATTCATTACAAATCAACTGAAATATTGCAAGCCTTTTATTATTTTAATATTGCTGATTATGGTTTACAGTTTAAGATTAAGATTCCCAGAATATTCAAATTTTTTGAGATAGGATATTTGAGTTTTCTTAAGCTGTAAGCCATGATCAGCATGTAAGAAAGTGAGCAAACCCTCCCCTTCTCACCATCACCGGACTTTTTTTTAATGTGTGTGGCAGGGTGGAGGATTGGGCGTGGTCTGCGGGGGAGCAGCACACAGGTGTGCCTGGTTCTGCTGATTGTGGCACACCTGTGTCCAATCAACCTCTCCACCCTGCCTGGGGTTATAAACAGCAGCTGCATACCAGAAGGGGGGTCTGCTGAATGGAGGAAGCTTGTTGAGAGGCTATGCCCCATTGTGCCTTTTTTCAGAATACGGATTTTGCCTTCCGCCTGTTAGGGCTGTGCGATTAATCGATTTTAAATCTAAATCGGATTTATTAATCAAGACGATGTTAAAAAAAGGAAAATCGGAAAATCGATTTTCCTTTTTAGCAGCTGGCTGCATGCGTCTAGTCATCTTTGTTTGGTCAAGAAAATGGTAAATGTTGTCACTTTACTAAACTCAAGGAGGATTTACAGTATCTTTCAATTGCACTTCATTCCCAATAGGGAAATTTGTTTGCTATTTTTCTTTAAAAATAAAGATAAAATATTTGAAACAATTTATTCCATTGTCTTTTGTAGTTTTACCAAAAAAATCAAAATCGAAAATCGTGTTTTCAGAGAAAAAAATCGGGCTTTTATTTTTGTCCAAAATCGCCCAGCCCTACCGCCTGTATGTCTGTGTTTTTTTACACAAAATAAAAAGCCTTATTTTTTTGGCATTCTACGCTCTGCAAGGTTTTTTTTACACCTCATCACCCAGGTCCAGTTTTGCCTTGTCCCCTTGTACGTGGGGAGGCCGCTCTGGTTCCTCACACAGCAATATTAAAATAATAAAAGGCTTGCAATATTTCAGCTGATTTGTAATGAATCCAGAATGGATGACATTTTTGTTTTTGTAATTGCATTACAGAAAATCACAATATTTAAATTTTCTGAGACAGTCCTGTAGAAAGATGTAGGTCTGAAAACCATCCAAGAGGGCCAGCCTTTACCCGCGGTCGGGTCGCGCTGCGACCAATCAGAGTGACGGGAGCCAGTGGACGGGAGAGAGAGCCGTGTAGAAGAGTAAATGAAAGTTCTGCTGTAGCCTGTCAACAAATCCGTCCAGCTCACAGAGGAGCTGATTCCAACAGCCGTTAACATCCACGTGACGTCAGCGCGCTGCCATCGCCAGCTTAGACCCGCCCACACACTCGCTACCAGGATACACTGATCTGATTGGCTCCCCAAGACATATTTAATGAGCTCCAACCAGGGCTGGGGATCCATTCAAATGTCAAGAATCAATTTGATTCCAATTCTTAAGATTCAGAATCGATTATCAAGATTTGATTCCATTCCGATATTGATTTGGGTTAGTGTTATTAAAACAGTTTTTTGAGCTGTTGCATGAATTATATGACTGTAGTTCTGCAACATATTAATACTAGTATTATATTGAGATTCAACAGCAAGTATTTGCAGCTAATGATGCTGTAAGGACCAATCAGCTCCCAGAATGCTGATAGAACTGCTTTAGGAAACATCGTGGGTCAGAATTACCAAACAGATCCAGGGAGGAAACAGAGATGTATGAAATCAGTTTTATTTTTTCCCACATTCCAGTTTTATTTTTTTCCATTTTCTGTCTTTTTCAGGTTATTAATTTTTGAGAATTTGGTTTTTAGCATTTTATGCAAATGTAACCCCAAGACAGTATATAATGAATGAAATATAAACAATTTATGCAATTATGACTGAAAACTTTAATGTTTTCATACCTTTTAAATATATTTAAAGGTAAAAACATGGCACCAGTTATTCTCGTGTCCAACAAAACATCCTTTTTTGGGCATAAACACAAAAATACCAAAAGTTGTAATGTAATGATGAAAAAAAAAAATCGATCTTTAGACATATGAATCAGCTTTTAGGAATTAATATGAGAATCGATTTAGAATCGGAAAATCGATTTTTTTCAACACATACCTAGCTCCAACATATATTAGCAAGTTGTCTGAATGTGTTCGTCTGGATGTGGAACTACCGTCTAGAATAGAATAGAAAGCCTTTATTATCATTATACTGGTACTGGCATCAGGTCCGTAAAAGTGCACACATGCAAAGACTATGGAAACAAAGACTGTAAACAACAAAATGAGAAACAGGAAACATAAATGTATATACACTATAAAAATGAGTGAATGAGAGAATACAAATGCACATGAATGGGTGGAAGAATATTGCACATAGATGAGTAAGGAATATTGTACATAATGGATAGAGAATAGAGAATATTGCACATAATGGATAGAGAATAGAGAATATTGCACATAATGGATAGAGAATATTGCACAGTATGAGGAGCTTATTGGTTTAGAAAGTTCACAGCTTTGGGGAAGAAGCTGTGAACTTTCTGTCTGTTTATTCTGGTCCGTATGGACCTGTAGCTCCTGCCAGAGGGCAACAGGTCAAAGAAGTGGAAACCGGGGAGGGTGTTGTCCTTTTAAAATGTTGTCCCTATGTCTAAGTGGCGTTCCAGATGAATCTGCTGTTGGTGGCCGCCTCCATGGCTCCTGCCCGCCGGCGGAGGGCAGGAGCCATGGAGCCATGGAGAGATGGAGGCGGCCACCAGGAACCATGACCACACATTGAGACCTGAGTGGATGCACAGCTGAGGGAGGGCTGCCACCTGCTCATGTTACCCAAGCAGGAGTTGAAAGGGAGATTGATGAGCTCCAGGCTAGAATCTCCTGCCCCCCCGTGTTGGAGCAGGCCGGCTCAGAGCTGCTTTGACGATTGTGTCAGTGCAGGTTTTAGTCATAAGGACTTCATCTAAACCTGAGGAAGCCAGCCCGATTAATGACGCTAGAACTGTCCCTTTAGCTCTCCCCAGGTCTGGGAGCTGCTGCTACTCTCAATAACGTGTTGCTTCTGCATGTCGTCCCTCAGCGCTGCTGGTGCACCAGAAAGCTCGGATGGAGAGGCTGTGGCACGAACTGGAGATGAAGAAGAAGAAGCTGGAAAAACTAAAAGAGGAGGTGAACGAGATGGAGAACGACCTGACCAGGAGACGGCTGGAGAGATCCAACTCGGCCTCCCAAATCCCCTCTGTAAGTCACACTCCTCCACGTGGACAGCTCTGTGTGCCGTCGTTTGATCGGAGCAGACGTGTGATTGATTTGGGCTGTCGTTACGCATCTTAACCTGCAGCTAACGAGCAGGAGCAGACGTTCATTCAAGCCACGTCTAATCAGACCAAGGACAACACAGTGCACACAAACCGACAGGAAAAAGCTCCGCTTTAATCTCATGAAGACCATTTCCCCCTAAACGCTTCCAACAGCAAGTGACTAAGTGATCATAAAAAGATTAGAGCCTAGCAGCGGCCAGCTGCTACGAGCTGCAGACTCCAGCCCACTTCTCACTTCCTCAGCCAAACACTCGTTTTATGAAGCAGACAGTAGATTATACAGGACTGTCTTAGAAAATTTGAATATTGTGATAAAGTCCTTTATTTTCTGTAATGCAAAAATATAACACATTCTGGATTCATTACAAATCAATACAAGCCTTTTATTATTTTAATATTGCTGATCATGGCTTACAGTTTAAGAAAACTCAAATATCCTATCTCAAAAGATTAGAATATTCTGGGAATCTTAATCTTAAACTGTAAACCATAATCAGCAATATTAAAATAATAAAAGACTTGATTTGTAATGAATCCAGAATGTATGACATTTTTGTTTTTTTTAATTGCATTACAGAAAATAAAGAACTTTATCACAATATTCTAATTTTCGGAGACAGTCCTGCACAGTAGAATATAGATCAATGAAATCATGGAATTCTTTACCACTATATGACTATAATTAACACAGAAATCAATATTCAAAAAGCAAAATAAGAAACACCTTGGACTATCATATGTATAGGATACCACACACACTTATGCAGATACAGGTTAAGGTGTATTTTGATCTGATTGTCATGGCCTAGATGATGTTTAACTGTATATTGGAATGTTTCATGTATGTTTTTTTTGCTTTAATATAATGAATGAATGAATGAATATAATGATGTACGGTAAAGTTTAATGTAGCTTTGTTGTTTTATTTCGTTTTCTTTTTTTTTATGTCTTGTTTTTAACATTATGTTATAACTGTATAGTTTTTGTAATGTGTTCCCCAGTAAGACTAGCAGTGCTTAAGGGCGTAGGGCACCTCTGTCAGGACGATCACTCTGAGAGCAGAACTCCCAACCAGCCTCACTGCCCACCGCCCCAAATCCCAACTCAGGCTGGGCTCTGACCTTTGACCGGGGGAAGGGAAACCCCGGCTGTTCCAGACAACCCCACCCCCCCCACAAAACCCACTGGTTTATTCAAATGTGTCAGGTAGTTGTAATCTTACAGGAGGAATCTTAAAGCAGCACAACGTAACATTCAGCTTTTCTGAGTTTGGCGGCAACAAAAGCGGTAGTGCTTTACCAGAAAGAACACTACGTTTCCCATGAGCACCAGCGCGTACTGCCGGAAAACTCCTGTCCCGTCGCGTGCATTTGTTTTGATAGTGAATGAAGACGGGACGGACTTTTCTGTTTCACCAAGTGAACAGACGGAACGCTAAAAAAAAGATGTTAAACTGCTGGAAAGGAACTGGAATTTACCGGGGTACCTTAAACAAGCAAGCCAGGGAGCGGTATATGGAGAAAATAATGATTATTAACGGCCTGGATCCATATGAAATCCCTGTATCTACAGATACAGTAATTCTACAGTTACTGTACAGTAACTGTAATTCTGCAGTTCTGCAGAACCATCGTCTCCGGCTACCTTGTTTAGGAGTGTTTGGCAGCTGATTTGGTAAATGTTTGACTCGCCATGTGTTTCAATAAATTTGTATAATAGTACAACATACAGTACATGTTTTGTATCCCTCTTACTTCTCTTTTCTTTTTTTTTGACTGCTATATTATGCGGAAGAGGCTCTGAGGCGTGAGCAATATTTTTGTTTTCCTTGTGAGATTATTTTTTTCCTCTGCAGCTACAAATAAGAGTTAATATTTTTTCCTCAACAAACTAGTTTTATCTGAAGATTGGGGTTAATTGCAGCGCAGAGAGCTGGCCAGCAACTGCGTTTAGCTGGACAAGTGGGGAATAAAACCCGTGTTTTGATCCGACCCGGTCTGTGTGAGTGTTTGTGGTTTAAGGCTGATTTATGGTTCTGCGTTAAATCGACGCAGAGCCTACGGCGTAGGGTACGCGGCGACACGCACCGTACGTTGCGCGTCGCCACGTACCCTACGCCGTAGGTCTGCGTCGATTTAACGCAGAACCATAATTCAGGCTTTACTGTGTGGAAGCCGGTGTTTGGTCGTTACAGCCGCGATCCAAGCGAGCCGACCACTCTTTCACTCTTTTACTCTGTTATATCAGATACTCGGCCTCTGTGGTTCTGCCTCCGAGCAGGAAAGCGGTGAAATGTTAAACCATTAGGATCTTTTCCCCACGTCTGTTGTGTGGAGCTGCTGCAGCCACAACACAGCAACGGGTTACCAGCTTCGCTCCAAGCCCCGCCCATTTTCGTTTCGACTGCGATTCGGGAAGGAGGGGGAAGTGACGTATGCCTTAAAGCAGTCAAAGCCGTAAAAATGTGTAGTTTTTTAGTGTGGCAGGGTTCCTACCATGCTCCTCAAAGTTACATAGTGCCAGTGAAGGAGATACAGACCCCTCAGACCATGACAGAGGTTCATTAAACCTGTTGGAAGTTAATGTTCATCACAATGATGATGAAGAAATATTAGATTTAGGTGGAAAAGCTACATAGTGCCGCTTTAAAGAAAGACCTGCTGTAGTTAGAAGCTGCCGCTGGCATGAACGGACACCTAGATACGTCAGTGGCTTCAGAATCAGGTTTATGTTGGTAGTCCTGATCCCTGGACAGATAAGGAGTTATCTGATGGGACTGAAAGATTGAACTGCGAGTGGCATATCATGCTGGGTAAGTGATCATGAACCAAGAGAGAGGTTCTTAGAATGAGTTTCAGATCTACGGAAGAGTATTAGGGCCAGGCAGGAGAAAAATTATATTTTACAAGAGGAATATTTTTTTTTTTCATTATGCACTTCGAGAAAAAAAGTCGAAAATAATGTTGAAATACAATTTCAAGAATAAAGTCGAAATTTTGCCTTTTTTCTCAACATTTCAACTTCATTCACGAAATTTTGCCTTTTTTCTCAACATTTCAACGTTTTTCTCGAAATTGTACTTCAACATTAATCTCCACATTTTGACTTTTTTCTCAAAGTGCATAATGAAAAAAAAAAATCTTCCTCTAAAATATTATTTTTATTTTTCTCCTGTCTGGGCCTAATACTCTTCCATCCAGATCAGAGAAGCAGACAAGACCATAACCAGATCTGATCCAAGCCTGCGTTGTTTTGGTCTTTACACGGGAAACGTTACCACAAACAGCACAGTGTGATGATGGACAGGAACTGAGAGTCCCAGCTGCGCTGGCAGCAGTGCGTCCTCCTCCTCCTGCAGCAGCAGCTCCTCCTCCTCCTCCTCCTCCAGCAGCAAAGGAGGATGGCTGCTGCTGCTGAAGCTGCTATCAGGCTCACCGATGCTCCCAGATGTGGGAGTGAGCGGGTCAGAAACGGCACGGCCGTGCGTGCGGTGTGCCTGCAGCTGGCTCTGGCCTGGCTGCTGGACCGGAGGCTGCAGCAGCAGCAGGAAGTGGGTCAGACCAGCCTCCGTGTTCGCAGCACGTCCGTGCTCCCGCTCCCTGGAACTATGTTGATTACAGGGTCTGCTTGTGATTTGGCTGCTTTTCCTCCATATTTTCAGAATGACAGAGCTCACCGTTTTACGCCAGATCGACTTCTTCACAGTGGGTTCTGAAGCCGCTCTGCAGCCGCTCACGTTTGTTGAAACATCGCAGCTTCAGATGAACTGGCACTCAGTCCTAAATATGTTTGATTCAGCAGTTTGAGCGGGCCAGGACAGTCTGAGTCAACAGAGAGGGGAGAGTGGTGGGAGGCTGATTGTGGGGGTGTTTCTCACTCAGAGGCCGCTCTGTTCAGTGTTCCGTGTTCAGGGAGGGAGGATGTGTCAGATCTGCTCCAGGATGTCAAGGATTTTCTGCCTCGCAGCTTAAATGTGTCTGAAGACTGAACCACTGTTTCCTCTTTCTCCTCCAGATTGAAGAAATGAAGCAGTTGCGATGCAAAAACCGCTCACTGCAAATCGACATTGACTGCCTCAGCAAAGAAATTGATCTCCTGCAGACAAACGGTATGGACGCATCCGTCTCTGGCCCGCTCTCCGTTCAGCTCCGGCTCCACACTTAGACCCGCTTTATTCCCCCGAGTTTATTCCCCCGAGCTGCTTTCTGGTGACGAGCTGCGCCGCCTGACCCGCGCGGCGCGTCGGCCCTGTCACATCCTCTTGGCACGCCTCGTAAAGGTGCACGTTGTCCCGTTGACGACCGGTCCTTCCTGAATTGTTTCCTGCTGCTGGAGGGCAGCGTGAAGTTTAGTGCCCCCCTGGCGGCGCTGGTGCTGGCGCTGGCCGGCCCACCGCTGCCTCTCACTCCCCTAACGCTGCATGACACCGCAGCGCCAGAAACCTGAGCACTGATTCCTTCGGCTCAACAACCTGGTTTCTTTTATTAGTAGACACCTGCAGCTTTTCCACTAGTACCTACTCAGCTCGACTCCACTCGCCCTTGTTTCTTTTCAACCCAGATCAGAGGTAGGAGGTTGGAGAAGCTGCTGGGTCGTATTTGATTGTGTGATCTAAACAGAGAAGACAACACTAAAGATGTAGAACCTGGAGGAGATGATAGATGTGCTGCTGGGTCTGTGGCTTGTGTTTGATATCAAGTTAAAAAATGAGAGTGAGAGAAGCTTCAAGTGGCGACGCTTTTTAATTTTTTTAGTTTGTCTCTGTGCTGCTGAAAAGTCAGCTGGAGCCGTGAGCAGCTATGAAGAGACAGAGCTCCTGGTAGATCTGGTCGTTCCTTATCTCCGTCTAGATCTTTTTAATTCTCTCCTCAGCACCAGGTTTATGAACATCTGCACCTCAGAGTTGGATCATGAAACAGACTTTTGCTGCCGTTGCTGGTGGAATAAAATGAACAAGAATCCGTCAGAGTCTCTTTCTCTGATTTCCTCCTCCTGACTC
This sequence comes from Cololabis saira, assembly GCF_033807715.1. Lineage (NCBI taxonomy): Eukaryota > Metazoa > Chordata > Actinopteri > Beloniformes > Belonidae > Cololabis > Cololabis saira. Next base: position 2,583,023 of record NC_084604.1, on the reverse strand, counting down.
AGACGTCTGACTCCAACCCCCCGACCAATCGGTGGCCTGTAGTGTGATGATGTCAGATACAGCCGACTCAGCAGCTTAGAACCTCAGCAGAATAGATACAGAAAAGTATCTACTCAGCACATTAGACCCCTGGTGGGAAAGCGCAAAGGCGAGTCGGGCTGAGTAAGTGCTAGTGGAAAAAGCGCCATAAAAGTCCACGTGAGCATCGTTGCGTCCCCGTCCCAGACTCTCCAGGTCCACGTACGCGCTGTTCAGACAGGACACGACATGGACGGGTTCAGGTTCTGGTCTGGACACACCGTGAATGTTGATGCACAGAAATGAGCCTGCAGATCTGGGCAGCAGCTGCCGGCAGAACCAGGTCAGAGGCCGGCAGGCGTGGAGTCGCCACCACCCGGGACTCCCAGCGTCCGGCCGGCCGGCCCGGCAGACGGCCCGGCAGACGGCCCGGCAGACGGCCCGGCAGACGGCCCGGCAGACGGCCCAGGTGGAGGCGGCAGGGAATTTGAATTGTGATTTGAGCTTCTGTGGTCCAGCACCATGAAAAGTGCTGATAGCAGGAAACTGGCAGTCGACGGTCTGCCAGATCTATAGATCTGCATCCATAGATCTGCATCCATAGATCTGCATCCATAGATCTGCATCCATAGATCTGCGTCCGTAGATCTGCATCCATAGATCTGTAGGGCTCATTGGTGTAGCATCGTCATCTGTCCGTCACTGTCACCCTGCTTCCAGCGGCTTCACAGCAGTATTTCCTGTACTTTTCTGTACTTTCCAAATGTGAACGGCTCATTGTAAACCCTTGGTTCTCTTCTGTCTGTCCTGTGTACAGGACCACACTTAAATCCCAGTGTAATCCATAATTTTTATGACAACCTTGGATTCCTTGGTCCTATTCCACCCAAACCCAAAGGTACTTTATCTCCTGGTAAGTTTAGAAAGGTCTGCATGCTCATGTCTGATGTTTCTCATTTCACTGGACACATTCGTAATGGACATCTTGTGTTAAAACTCATCACTTTTAACTCCTTGTATCCTAAAGTCACATGTGTGTGATCAACCAATCGTGTGTTTAGTGTTCAACTCTCCTCTCTTCCTCTCAAACACACACTTCATCTATTCCTTTAAACTTCTAGATGTTTTTTTTTACTTCTTATCGTATTTCCTCAAATAAAACTGGCATTAAAATCAAAGCCGGGCCGTTTGTAACCGAGGGGGCGGGGCTAATAATCACAGGCTGGCCTGATGGGGAACACAGCTAATGGATTTAAAAAATGTATTTCATCAGCTTTTTTTATCATTTTAATTAAATAATCCTCCCATTTTGCTGTAGTTGATTATTTTTTTATCGACTGACGCACATTCAGAACCACTTTGGATCAGTCTGGCTCCCGTACACATCTTTCAAAATAAAAGCCCCACTCAGATCAAGAGTTCCTGCCCAGATTTTAATTTGGTACAAACGTTGGAGGTTTCAGGTGGTTAAATAAACGCTTTTAATGCCACTAAATGAATATAACACGTCCCTGACTCTGGTGTTATGCACAGACTGCGCCCCCTAGTGTTGCATGTTGGGAAATGCACTTACGTTGAGACAGCTGGGAAACCAGGTTGAGGGTAAAAATGAGGGCTGGACTCCAGAGAAGGTCCAAATCAAACCAGAATCATCCGTACACGGTTACTGACCCATGTGAAGGCCAAGACCAGAACATTTCTGCTCTGAATCTGAGCTGCTGAGAATAAAGACCTGGAGGAGCCACCGGTGAAGACGGACCGGAGTTCTGCTGCCCCCCAGAACTTAAACCTCCTCCTGACCTGGATCAGGTCTGGACCCCAGCCGGGCCGCTCCAGCTCCTTCCTGAATTCAGGTCCTCGTTGCTTTGGGTCGTCGTCTTCGTCAGTACTCGAGTTGTAAAATAAATCAGGGGGGGTGGTGGATTTGATCATATGGGGACAGATAATTTGTGCTGATTACAAATAATATAATATATTACAAATAATAGCAGTGACCAAAACAGCTGCAGAAATACTGCAGGAATGACATAGCAGCAGTTAAATGCAGCCTTCTGTAAGCTTTAAATATCCACTGGGCTTACATCAAATACATCAAAACACAACAATAAAAAACACTTTTCTGAACTTATCAATATGACTCTGTCCTTCACAGGATAAGTAACATGGATCACTGCAAAAACTCACAATCTTAACAAGAATATTTGTCTTATTTCTAGTTCAAATGTCTCATTTTAGTAAATAAATCTCATTACACTTAAAACAAGACTCATCACTGGAAGAAACAATTTTCACCTGTTTCAAGTAGATTTTCACTTGAAATAAGTAGAAAAATCGGTAACCCTTTCTTTTACAGTACAGTATTAACCAGGTAATACCATGGTAATTACACTGTAATTACCTAGTAGTACCTTGTATTTACAAGGTAATTACATAGTAACTACCGGGTAATTTATCCAGTAAGTACTAGGTAATTATTACGTATTTTCTTGTACCATGTCATTATGTGTATTTACCATGTAATTACATGGTAAATACCTGGTTGTTTAAACTAAACATTACTAGGTAATTACAAAAACATTAGATGGGAATTATGAGGGAAATGACAGGTATTTACTAGGTTAATATTGGTAACTACCAGTCAATTTACCATGTAATTACTCTGAAATTACATGAATTATTTCTAAGTAAGTACCAGGTAATTACTAAGTATTTTTCTGCAAACTACCAGGAAATGATAACCTATATTTGAGGTAGTTACCAGCTAATTACACTTCAATGACCAAGTAGTTACCTTGTATTTACTATACAGTTCATAACTACCGGGTATTTACCCATTCATTATTGATTATGTATTATCAATGGATTGGTGCATGTACCCCCGAGGGTGTAAATGATTCTATTGACCCTAATTAACCTGATAGTTACCATGTTTTACCTGGTAATTGGCAGGTACTTACCTTGTAGTTACTTGCCCAGTAATTATATTTCCTAAGTATTTACCCAATAAGTACAGAAATTCTTTCCTGGTCTTTACTCAGTAATTAAAGTGAAACTGGACTGTAAAAGAAAGCGTGTGTATTAGTATTAAGGGGTTATTGGTGTTTACATGGCCGTGCCAAACGGGGTTATTGCCAATATTCTGGTTTTAAAAGGGTTATTGATGCATGGAAACGCAGTCAGTGTGACTGAGGCTTCAGTAGGAACTAAAACGGGGCAGAACAGATCAGTTGTTACATGAGGAAATACGGTGAGTTTCTACCGCACATAAACCTTCACACCAACACGCCTCTCACTGTAGGACTGAGCTGTTGCTAGGCAGCCGTTGCTAGGCAGCGGGCGCCCCACACCGACCTCTGACCTCTGTCCTCCGTGTCCCCCTCTCCCCCAGAGTCCGGTGGTAAGAGCGCCAAGCCGGCCGCCGGCCCGGAGGAGGACGAGGGCTCGCAGTGGAGCTGCACCGCCTGCACCTTCCTCAACCACCCCGCCCTCAATCGCTGTGAACAGTGCGAGTTCCCGCGGCACTTCTGAGCCAGCCAGGCCGCCGCCGCAGCGCCGCGCAGCGCCGCCGCCAGCCCACCTGCTGTCCGCAGCACACACGAGGCTTCTTTCTCTTGTTTTTTTGTCTTTAGATGTCTGAAAATGAGACGGAGCGCCGCCGCCGCCACTCGGCCCCGCTTCTCTCTCCTCTCTCTTCTCTTCCCGCTCTAAGGTTTGCAGAAACGCTGTCCGCCCTTTCGAAGGCTCGACGGGACAGTGTTTACAGCTCTCGTTGGATGATACCTCACCTTAGAGACTCGGATCACGGGGCTCACCGTTACCGGGGAAACCGTTACCGGGGAAACCTCGCTGCTCCCACTTTGACAGTATTAGGCCGGCGGGCCGCTGTGACGGCACGGCGCCCTCTGCTGGCCCAAAGCCCCGGTTCCTGCTCTGAACCGGAACCCTGCTCGGCCTCTGAAGGGAGAACTCTGTGGACTTTTGTTTTCTGTTTGTGGAGGATGTCAAAGGGCAAACAGCCGGTGTCGCTGCCACGCAGACGTGCTTGTTTCTCTCCACGCGGCCTGATCCAACGAGAAAAAACAGTTGCATGCGTTTGTGTACAGAACACGGAGGCAGACGCTCCCCAAGCTCTTCACTGTACATACTCCTAGAATGTGCCTTCAGACTTCCTTCCTCACACTATGAATCACTTGTATTTCCTGTAAGTATAGCTTTATAGACTTTATTAACTGTTTTTTTTGTTTCTTTTCTTTCAAACAAATAAGCACCGTGCTGCCTTTTTAAGCTTTTGACATCTGTGAGAGGTGAAGCCTTGCAGAAGGAGCCGTAGAAACCGCTGCGGCCATCATGAAGCTGCGTCTGCCGCTCGTGTCGTTGCTGAGTTTCCCAGCTGTAGATTTTCAAGCGTAGAGGCCACGGAGGGGACTCACTCCTACAAGTGTCGGGGGACTCCCACAAGTGTCGGGGGACTCCCACAAGTGTCGGGGGACTCCCACAAGTGTCGGGGGACTCCCACAAGTGTCGGGGGACTCCCACAAGTGTCGGGGGACTCCCACAAGTGTCGGGGACTCCCACAAGTGTCGGGGACTCCCACAAGTGTCGGGGACTCCCACAAGTGTCGGGGGACTCCCACAAGTGTCGGGGGACTCCCACAAGTGTCGGGGGACTCCCACAAGTGTCGGGGACTCCCACAAGTGTCGGGGACTCCCACAAGTGTCGGGGACTCCCACAAGTGTCGGGGGACTCCCACAAGTGTCGGGGGACTCCCACAAGTGTCGGGGGACTCCCACAAGTGTCGGGGGACTCCCACAAGTGTCGGGGGATTCCTACAAGTGTCGGGGACTTTGGGGGGGATGGGGGTGTGAAAGAAGCCCGAGCACCGACTGCCACCTCCTCTGACAACTGGAACGTAAAAGCCTGGTGTCGGGGGCGACGACACCTCAGTGCAAAGAGACACTCGTTCCCCGGGGAGTCCGGACCGGGGAGTCCGGGCCGGGGGGGCCGGGGAATCCGGGCCGGGGAGTCCGGGCCGGGGAGTCCGGGCCGGGGAGTCCGGGCCGGGGAGTCCGGGCCGGCGGCTCCTGGAAACAGCTGAATTTAGCGCCTGAACTGAGTTTCTGTGACGTTCCAAAGATCAAAGTGAATAAGTTTCTGGAAAAAATTGTGCTCCTGTGATTCTCGTTTGTGCCTCTTACACAACAGCTCCGAGTTGTTGCATCAAAAGAAAGAAATGAAATAAAAACACCCTCGAAAAGTAAGCACAACATGACTGTCCACTTTGTATACTCTTGTTTTTATTGGCCAGGTTCGTCCCCTAACCTCTTACTGACGAGGGTGCTTTAAAGTTTACTTGTCCTCATTAAGTTACCTTAACTGTGGAATAGTTAGATTTTTGTTTTTCCACGTTTGTGAACTGTTGCCTTGCATTAGTGCCTTTTTGAATTTATATTGACAATCTACTCTGTAACATCAAAGTGCCATTTCTAAAACCCGATTGTGTAAACCCGTTTAAAAGTAGAAATGAATTATTATCTCTGAAGCACTTAACGTCATACTTCTTCCTTTTCCAACGCAAAGAAACCAGTTTTCAGCTTTATCTGCACCTTGGTGTGAAGAGGCAGTTTTATTCATGTTTTATTAAATGGAAAAAAAAAGTAATTTGGATATCTAAAGTATTTTTTTTGATTTTAGCTGGGGGAACTGTCTTTGTAACAGATAAGTTATTTGTAAAAATAAAAAAAAATCTATTCTAAATGCTGTTGTGGCTTTGTGATGCTGCGGTTCCACATGCTGCCCGCTAGATGGCGGCAGAGGCCGGGGGGGCCCGGGGGGGCCCGGGGGGGCCCAGACCCCAGTGCTGGACTTATGTCGCTTTTTCCACTAGTACCTACTCAGCCCGATTTAAAATGGGAATGAAATATATCATTAATTAATTAAATGTTTCATTAATGAATTAAAATGGGAATGAAGTATATCATTCATTAATCAAATGTATAATTAATTGTGTCATTAATGAATTAAAATGGGAATTAAATATATCATTAATTAATTAAATGTTTAATTAATTAAATGTTTCATTCATTAATTAAAATGGGAATGAAATATATCATTAATTAATTAAAATACAATTCATTTTAATTCAATTCAATTCAATTCAATTTTATTTATATAGCGTCTAATACAACAGAGTTGTCTCTAGACGCTTTCCAGAGACCCATACCCAGAACATGACCCCCGAGCAGTTATTACATAAACAATGGCAGGTAAAAACTCCCCTAGTGGGAGAAAAACCTTAAGCCAAACAGTGGCAAGAAAAACTCCCCTTTAGGAGGAAGAAACCTTGAGCAGGACCAGGATCATAAGGGGGGACCCTCCTGCCGAGGGCCAGACTGGTGGGTCAGGGACGGCAACAGCACAGCAGGCAGGTGGAAGCAGCAACGGGATGACCGGGGGTGGGGACCGCAGGCCAGCACGCAGCTCCCGAAGCTCCGGCCCAATCAGCAAGTCCCATTTTAAGTAAATATATAATTATTTCAGTATTTAATTAATTAATGACACATTTAATTAATGATTTCGTGTTGCGTGTGAATCATGAAATGTCAAACTGTCAGTTTCACTTGTCAAACTCAGTGGGCGGGACTAACGTGAATCTAGTGGAATCCACTGCTTTGGTCTGCTTAAATACTGAAATAATTAAATATATTTTTTTTACTTAAAATTAGTTGTATTTTAATTAATTTATGACACATTTAATTAATGAATGATATATTTAATTCCCATTTTGGAAAATTTCCCATCTTGGAAATTTCCCCTCTGGGGGACTATTAAAGGATTTCTTATCTTATCTTTTAATTAATTAATGATGTATTTATTTATTAATTTTGGCACTACAAATCCTCCATATTTAATGACCCTGGCAGGTATTGCGCTTGTGGGTTCCGAGGTTTTCCCCGGTTTAATACAGTGAGGTTTTCCCCGGTTTAATACAGTGAGAGCATCGTGTTGGAGCTAGACGATCTTTGCAGGCCTTCGTCGGCCCTGCAGAGACCGAGTGATCCTCCCGTTAACATGCGATCTTCGAGCCTTCAGCCTGATCACCGGCCGCGGACGGACCGACAGAAACAGCAGCACCGGCGTTACTCGGCTGTCATCTGACATTAAACCGCTGCCTACGATGGTCATGCCGGGTATAATTAGGCAGCAGGTATCAGTTTCGACATAGGGACGTAGCCAGAACCATAGAGTCTGGTTCGGAGTGTCCGTCAGCAGCATCGCGGCGGTTCTCCGCCGCGGCCACTCTGACAGGTATGTGTTCCTCCGCCGCGAGAGATAGTTCCGCCAAGAAGAAGCACGTCCGCTTCGCCCGCATGGAGGACGAGGACGAGCCCGGGGACCGGGAGGAGGACACGCTCTTTGACCGCAGGAAGGACGCCGGCCGGGGGCTGCGGAGCGCCCTGAAGGCCGTGGAGAGGAGCGGGGGAGCGGGGCCGGAGCCCCGGGTGGAGGTGGCGGGCCGGGGCCCCCCGGGGGGCCGGGGGACGGTCCCCGGGGCCGGGGGCCGCTGGACGGTCACCGCGGTGCTCTGCGGATCCTTCCTGGGCTTGGTACGTCCCGGGACCACGCATGCGCCACTAATAATAATAATAATAATAATAATAAAAAAAAAAAAATATATATATATATATATATATATATATATATATATATATGTGTGTGTGTGTACAGAGCTGGGTAGAGGAGCCAAAAATTGTACTCAAGTAAAAGTACTGTTACTTCAGAATACTGAGTAACTGTTGAGTAACGTCTGATTTATTTTTTAACACAACCATTCAAACAGACAAAAGTACAAAACAATCATCTTCACGCAAATTAAATCAATAAAATAATAAAATAAATTAAAATGAATAAAATATAAAGTAAATTCAAGTACTTTAATACATAATAAAATAAATAAAATAACAGAATAAAAAAATTTAAGCACAAGTAGCACAAAATTTCCAGCCTTTGTACTTTTCTTTTTTAACCAGGCAGAACTAGAACAAACATGAACTCATAGAAACTCTGTGTGTGTTTGAGTCTGTGTAAATGTGACAAAACATGTAAAAACAAACATTTTTCCCAAAGAATCACCAGTGATGTCATGAGATTGACGCGTACGTGGATAAAAGGGATAAAAGAAAAGTAACAGCTCAACGTAGCCTGATGTAGTGGAGTAAGAGGAACAGTTTCTTCTTCACAAATCTACTCAAGTAAAAGTAAAAAGTATAGTGATTCAAAACTACTCCTAAAAGTACAACATTTCCCAAAACTTACTCAAGTAAATGTAACTCGTTACTACCACCTCTGTGTGTGTGTGTGTGTGTGTGTGTGTATATATATGTATGTGTGTATATATATATGTATGTGTCTATATATATATATATATATATATATATATATATATATATATATATATATATATTATACCGCCATAAGCCTGAATACATGAAAGTGAACATCAGATGTTTTTTTACCTCAGACTGAAGGTGAGAATGTTTTAATTCCAGGGTTCCTACGGTTGCTTGAAATCCTTGAAAGTGCTTGAATTTCAATGTTGTGTTTTCAAGGCCTGAAAAGTGCTTGAATTTCAGTTTAAGTGCTTGAAATTTTAACTCTGTCTTTTACAAAATTGGGATCAGACTGTATAGTTTAGTTATTACAAGGAGAAATAAAAATCAGTAAGATGAAACATAACCAGATGTTTACAGCACGATACAATGTACATAATTGTGATAAAAATCGGAAAAAATAATTATGAGTATATATATTCCTGTAGATATTTTACCCCAGCGATAAGGTGCTTGAAGATTTTAACCATTCACCCATTCAGTCGTTAAAACCAAACCGTGGTGTTTTACGAGTCTCGTATTTACGAGTCTTGTTATCAACCTGAACGCAGCAGCATCCTGCACAAACAGGATTTACTTCCTTGATAAACTCGCTTTTCAGCCACTCAGGCCACATCAGATTACCGAAGAAATCCATGTGCACACACACCAGAGAGAATCTGCACACACACCAGAGAGAACCTGCACACACACCAGAGAGAATCTGCACACACACCAGAGAGAATCTGCACACACACCAGAGAGAATCTGCACACACACCAGAGAGAATCTGCACACACACCAGAGAGAATCTGCACACACACCAGAGAGAATCTGCACACACACCAGAGAGAATCTGCACACAACTGTCTTTGTTCAGCTGGATCAATTTAATTCACCCCCAGTAACCAGGAAGAGAAAAGTCGCTGCAGCACTTAAAACACTGACATAAAACACTTTCCTTAAAATGCTCTTTAGGTTGTATTTGGTTGTCTTGGAGGAGAATATCTTCCTATTAACGGGAAGGGAACCTCCATCAGAACCAGATTCAGGGATGGTGAGAGGATGTTTGTGAAGCAAACGTTCTTCTAACCCAGGGGTCGGTAACCCAAAATGTTTTAGAGCCATACTGGACCAAAAACACAAAAAACAAATATGTCTGGAGCCACAAAAAAATGAAAAGTCTTGTATAAGCCTTAGAATGAAGGCAGCACATGCTGCATGTTTCTATATTAGTTAGAACTGGGGGAAGATTTTTTTTTCGTTATGCACTTTGAGAAAAAAGTCGAAATGTCGAGATTAAAAAGGAAAGGAAAAAGAAGAAAAAAAGGAAAAAAAGAGAAAAAAAGAAGGAAAAAAAGGTCAAACATTTTTGAAAAAGCTCCAGGAGGCACTAGGGCGGCGCTAAAGAGCCGCATGCGGCTCTAGAGCCGCGGGTTGCCGACTGGGTTAACCTGTTTTTTTGTGTGCTTGTAGGGGATGAGCATCTCGGTTCTGGGGCCCACGTTCCAGGATCTGGCCGTGAACGTCAACAAGAACATCAGCAACATCTCCTACATCTTCGTGGGCCGCTCGGCGGGATACATCGGGGGGTCTCTGCTGGGGGGGCTCCTGTTTGACTGCATGAACCCCCACCTGCTGCTAGGTAACCCTGGTGCTAGGGGGGGGCAGTACTCGAGTTGTATAATTTGTGCTGATTACAAATAATATAATATATTACAAATAATAGCAGTGACCAAAACACCTGCAGAAATACTGCAGGAATGACATAGCAGCAGTTAAATGCAGCCTTCTGTAAGCTTTAAATATCCACTGGGCTCAATTCAATTCAATTCAATTTTATTTATATAGCGTCTAATACAACAGAGTTGTCTCTAGACGCTTTCCAGAGACCCATACCCAGAACATGACCCCCGAGCAGTTATTACATAAACAATGGCAGGTAAAAACTCCCCTAGTGGGAGAAAAGCCTTAAGCCAAACAGTGGCAAGAAAAAACTCCCCTTTAGGAGGGAAGAAACCTGGACCAGGACCAGGATCATAAGGGGGGACCCTCCTGCCGAGGGCCAGACTGGTGGGTCAGGGACGTCAGCAGTACACAGCAGGCAGGTGGAAGCAGCAACGGGATGACCAGGGGTGGGGACCACAGGCCAGCACGCAGCTCCCGAAGCTCCGGCCCAATCAGCAAGTCCCAGGTTGGGGTGCAGGGTCAGGGAAAGACTTACATCAAATACATCAAAACACAACAATAAAAAACACTTTTCTGAACTTATCAATATGACTCTGTCCTTCACAGGATAAGTAACATGGATCACTGCAAAAACTCACAATCTTAACAAGAATATTTGTCTTATTTCTAGTTAAAATGTCTCATTTTAGTAAAGAAAATATCATTAGACTTAAAACAAGACTCATCACTGGAAAAAACAACAATTTCCACCTGTTTCAAGTAGATTTTCACTTGAAATAAGTAGAAAAATCTGCCAGTGGGACAAGATTTTTTTGCTTGTAATAAGAAGACAAATCTTGTCCCACTGGCAGATTTTTCTACTTATTTCAAGTGAAAATTTACTTGAAACAGGTGAAAATTGTCAAATAAGTTATTTTTCTGGTGTTATTTTTCTGGTGATGACTCTAAATGTTGAAATAGCAGTAAAACCACATTCATTGATGAAATGACATAAGGGATGGAAAGGAGGGATGGCAGTTTTACAGGGGGGATGATTTGGACCGTTTTTATTTCAGGGGGGGATGATTTGGACCGTTTTTATTTCAGGGGGGATGATTTGGACCGTTTTTATTTCAGGGGGGGGGTGATTTGGACCGTTTTTATTTCAGGGGGGGGGTGATTTGGACCGTTTTTATTTCAGGGGGGGATGATTTGGACCGTTTTTATTTCAGGGGGGGATGATTTGGACCGTTTTTATTTCAGGGGGGGGGTGATTTGGACCGTTTTTATTTCAGGGGGGGATGATTTGGACCGTTTTTATTTCAGGGGGGGATGATTTGGACCGTTTTTATTTCAGGGGGGGATGCCATCCCCCCTCATTCCCCCTCAACTCCAGTACGGGGGGGGGTCCAGAGGGGGGTCAGGACCTGCAGCCGGAGGAAGAGGATCAGCCTGGATGTCTGTGTCTCTAAGCGACTGTCCAGAGGGAAGACACACTAGAAACTACCGTTCTGTTCTGATGTATTACGTCGCTGGGGGGGGGCGGGGGGGGCTCTGCACCGCCACATTTATTCACAATCACAACATACACGGTATACATTACATACAAACATTAGAATAAAGGAGTTGAGGAATCAAGAGGATGCTGGAGGACCGGTGAAAGGACGTCCGTGGAGTCCTCTGAGCGGAGGAGCTGCCACCCGGAGCTGTTTATTCCTGTGATTTACCCAGAATCCTCTCTGCCTCCAGGCTCCTCCATGCTGGTCTCATCGTTAGGGATGTACGCCATCCCCTTCTGCAGGCAGGCCGTGGTCCTCACCGGGTTCATGTCCAGCATCGGGATGTCCATGGGGGCCCTGGACACGGGTAAGACCAGGGGACACGGGTAAGACCAGGGGACACGGGTAAGACCAGGGGACACGGGTAAGACCAGGGGACACGGGTAAGACCAGGGGACACGGGTAAGACCAGGGGACACGGGTAAGACCAGGGGACACGGGTAAGACCAGGGGACACGGGTAAGACCAGGGGACACGGGTAAGACCAGGGGACGCGGGTAAGACCAGGGGACGCGGGTAAGACCAGGGGACGCGGGTAAGACCAGGGGACACGGGTAAGACCAGGGGACACGGGTAAGACCAGGGGACACGGGTAAGACCAGGGGACACGGGTAAGACCAGGGGACACGGGTAAGACCAGGGGACACGGGTAAGACCAGGGGACACCCCTCATGGGGGGACAGTGGTGGGTCTTCAGCGGGGGACAGTCCTGCACGCTTAACTCATATGAGCCTTCCTGGTTGACTTATTTTCATAAAGCGCCTTTCTACAAAGAAATGTACGTTTTACGTCTCATTTATTCATTCACACACGCACTAATATACTTGGGAAACAGTTAGGCACCAAATATAATATATTTAATTTTCTCAGATGGCAAAAATAAGAACTTTATTGATCCCACATAGGAGTAATTCATGTTATATCAGCTATAGAGAACAAGGTAGTGCCGAAAAACAATATATATCCCCCTCACAAAAATAAGAAAAATAGAGAAACATTTTCCCATCAACAAAACAAATTTGAATCTAACATATTTTAACAATTTTTCAGACAATAAAATAACTGAAATCTTTTAAAAGGTTCAAATATGTTATTTTGTTACTTGAAAAATTTTAAATATGTTTATTTAGACAGAGTCTACAGACAGATGTCCTCACATCTGTCTGTAGACCAGAGTCTACAGACAGATGTGAGGACATCTGTCTGTAGACCAGAGTCTACAGACAGATGTCCTCACATCTGTCTGTAGACCAGAGTCTACAGACAGATGTGAGGACATCTGTCTGTAGACTCTGGTCTACAGACAGATGTCCTCACATCTGTCTGTAGACTCTGGTCCGGGACCGTCTCCACCACCAAGGTGGGTCTGAGTTGGTTCTGCTGAGATGACACTTGTCTTGAATGTTTTCCACCTGTCAATCATCATCTCACCGGACTTTAAACTAGAGATGCACCGATCGATCGGCAACCGATCGGTATCGGCCCGATAATGCCCCTATCGGTTTGGATCGGAGATCGGAAAATAATAGTTCAGAGCAGGCCGATCAGATGACGTTTACAACAACAACCCCAGCCAGCGCGTCAGTTCCCTCATCTCAGACCGAGCGGTCCTGAGGAGGCGTCGGCCTCCCCGGTATGGAGTTTTACAATGTCTGAAAAGGACAACAAATTTGCAGTTTGCAAGTTGTGTGCAAAGGAGATACCACGAGGAGGAATGTTAGAAAATAATTAACACAATAAAGCTGATAGGACATTTGTAAGTTTTTCACATGAAGGAGTATATTCAATTCAATTTTATTTATATAGCGTCTAATACAACAGATGTCTCTAGACGTCTCTTTACAGAGATCCAGAACATGAACCCCCGAGCAGTTATTACATAAACAATGGCAGGTAAAAACTCCCCTAGTGGGAGAAAAACCTTAAGCCAAACAGTGGCAAGAAAAACTCCCCTTTAGGAGGAAGAAACCTGGACCAGGACCTGGATCATAAGGGGGGACCCTCCTGCCGAGGGCCAGACTGGGGGTCGGGGACGTCAGCAACACAGCAGGCAGGTGGAAGCAGCAACGGGATGACCGGGGGTGGGGACCGCATGCAGGTGGAGAAAAAAAGAGAAAAAAGAGAAGAAAAGGGGGGCCAGCACAAGAAACTACAGGAGCGATGGACAAAAATGATAGCTATGAGATATTTATAATATCTCATATATTGAGTTTACAAAGTCTGCTGCCGCTAAGGCAGAGAAAACAGGAGGTGCAGCCACGCCGCTAACTCACCTGTAACAGAGACCTATAAACGACATGAAGAACAATAAAGAACTACATCGTAAAGTAATGGATTCACATGCTTTGCTCATCAGACGCTTTTGTTGTAGAAGACATCGAGCTTAAACGTGACATTAGCGAATTTATGGATTTCTCGCTGTGATTGGCAAAGGCACATACTGGTTTTCGAGATCGGTGCATCTCAACTTTTAATGGTTTAAAACCAGACTTGTAACCTTATTTAAAAGGGAAGCAGAAAGTGTTTTTCTGACATTATTGCTGATGTCTTTCCCTCTTGGCATTGTGTCACCAGAAAACTAACAAAACACCTGCTGCTGGCTGCTGTTTGCCCGTTAAATTCCCCAGAAGAGGGGAATTTAGGATTACCCACAATCCTTTGTTGTGGTCATTCTGATTTGCCTGTGTGCTGCAGCGTGGCGTGGGTGTTTGAACGCCCCGTGACTGATCTCGTCTCTGATTGCAGGCGGGAACGTGCTGATCCTGAGCACCTGGGGGGAGCAGGCCGGCCCCCACATGCAGGCCCTCCACTTCAGCTTCGCCGCCGGTGCCTTCGTGTCTCCCATCATCGCCAAGCTGCTGTTCGGGCCCGGCAGCAACGCCAGTGCGGCGGCGCCGCCGCCCAACGCCACACTCCTGCGCTACGTCCACGGCCGCGGCGGCGGCCTCCGGTCCATGTGGGCCTACGTGGTCATCGGCTCCTTCCTCTTCCTCCTCTCCTTCCTCTTCTTCCTGCTGTACGCCCGTGGCGGCGCGGCGCGCCAGAGGCCCCGCGGTGCGCCGGGGAAGCCGGCGGCGGCCAAACACCACACAGCTCTCGTGGCCCTGCTCTTCTTCTTCTTCTTCGCCTACGTGGGCGCGGAGGTGGCGTACGGCTCCTTCATCTTCACCTTCGCCAAGGACTACGCCGGCCTGCCCCCGGCGCAGGCGGCCGGCCTCAACTCGCTGTTCTGGGGCAGCTTCGCCGCCGTGCGGGGGCTGGCCATCTTGTTTGCGGCCTGCATCTACCCCGGGACCATGATCCTGCTGTGCCTGCTGGGCTCCACCCTCTCCTCCCTGCTGCTCTGCCTCTTCAGCAGCCAGGTGGGGGCGCTGTGGGCCTGCACCGGCCTGTACGGGGCGTCCATGGCCGCCACCTTCCCCAGCGGCATCTCCTGGCTGGAGCAGTACACGCCGGTGACGGGCCGCACGGCGGCGGCGCTGGTGGTGGGCGCGGCGCTGGGGGAGATGGTGCTGCCGGCGCTGCTGGGCCTCCTGCTGGGCCGGCTCCGCCAGCAGCCGCTGCTGCCGTACCTGGCGCTGCTCACCTCCGCCTTCACCGCCATCCTCTTCCCCGTCATGTACAAGCTGGCGTCGGCGCCCGGCGGGCCGGGCGGGAGGCCCCGCGGGCGAGGGAGGGGGCGGGGCGCCGCCGATGACAGCGAGTACCGGCAGGCGCTGCTAGAGGAGGAGGAGGAGGAGGAAGAGGAGGAGGAGGAGGAGGAAGAGGAGCGGGACGACGAGGCGGATCAGTGGAACGACGCAGACTTCGAGGTGATTGAGATGGACGACGCCTCCAGCCTGGTCAGCTCCCCCCTCAGGGCCCCGCCCCCCGACCTGGCTGCCCCCGGGGGGTCCTCTGCTGCCCCTGCAGGCGGGGAGGCCACGGCGGGAGATTCTCCCAAACGCAGAGAGAAGAAGGACTGAGCAGCGGCTCAGCGCTCCGCTTTACGGGGCCGTAAACGCAGCACGGACAACCCCCCGCCTGGACGCAGCAGACCCTGAACCAAAGAGCTGTCCGGCTAGCACTGCCGTCCAAATCCCAGTGCCTTGCACGAGGACACGTGAGCAAGGCAGAGTCGTCCTCCTCACCGCCCCCCCACCCGGACCGTTAGGTGTCATGTGACGTTGCAGCTGTTTGATGACGTGAAGTGCAATTTTTTGTCATGTTCTGTAACGTGTCGTCGCTGGTGACCGGCTCCGCCCCCTCCTCCCGGCCACCGGCCCGGGGCTCCGCCCCCTCCTCCCGGCCACCGGCCCCGGGGCTCCGCCCCCTCCTCCCGGCCACCGGCCCGGGGCTCCGCCCCCTCCTCCCGGCCACCGGCCCGGGGTTGATGACTCATGAGGAGGAAACTCCTCCGTCTCGGGGAGGTCAGCTACCCGGCACTCTGGGATCCGGGTGGTTGATCCGGGTGGTTGATCCGGGTGGTTGATCCGGGTTCCTTCAGGCTGCACTGACTGGACCGAAGGTTCAGGTCCGATCCATGAAGTACCTGAGCAGAACCTGGCTGCAGGAACTGCTGCTACATGCACTCACCTGTTGGTCTCTTTTGTATTTATAAACGTGCAGCTCCTCCAGTGATGGTGATAAGACCCGTCCACATCCAGTACAAAAATAAAACAACCATTATTGCAGAATTCTGGGCGTGTTTTTGAGTGACAGCTGCTGTGTGGTGTCCAACGTTTGGCTGTGGTACCCCGGGTTGTTCTGGAAGGGTCCGGGGGGCCCTGGTGGACCAACACCTCCACCTATGGTGCTTTTCCACCAGAACCTACTCAGCCAGACTCCACTCCACTCGGTTTGGTTCTTTTCCACTGGGTGTCTAACGTGCTGAGTAGATACTTTTCTGTAACTACTCTGACGAGGTTCTAAGCGGCTGAGTCGGCTGTATCTGACCAACACAGTCTCACTCCTAACTCGTCAGAAACTGACGCCTGGTCAGGAACCTTGAGCGACACCTACTGACGCAAAAAGTACCCATCTGCAAAAAGTACCCATCTGCAAAAGGTACCCATCTGCAAAAGGTACCCATCTGCAAAAAATACCCATCTGCAAAAAGTACCCATCTGCAAAAAGTACCCATCAGGCGCAAGTAGACTCCAATAGGGTCTAATGTAATCCCGTCTGCGGCTGTATGTGACGCCAACCCAGTCTCACATAAAAACGTACCCTGCCTACGTTTCTCATTTTTTTAGTGAAACAAATCAATATTCTGAGTTAGTTTCTGCATAAAACTGCGTTTTGATTACATTTCTAGCGAGAAATATATATTTTACTTTCATAATATTCACTCAGTGATGAATAATCACACGCTTCCTTGTTGTTGGGAAGTTGTTTCAGATCTCGCCAGAATAATGTGAAATCGCAACGTTTCAATAATGTGGAATTGCAACATTTTGGAGCTGGGATACGTGGTCGTGATATATACACGGATTATTACATTATTATGGTAAATGGCTTACATTTATATAGTGCTTTCCAGCTGTACTCCTACAACCGCTAAGCGCTTTACCCTGTAGACTGTAGCTGCCACACACAACGGCGCTGGCCTGACAACCAGGAGCAGCTAGGATTATTACATTATTATTATTTATATGGGGAATGTTTGACAAGGGGAATTCCCTCTGGGATCCCCCTCTACGTCATAGTGACGAGGGGGATCCTGGACACGTGACAGATGCCCCGATCCTGTGCCGTTGACTTAACGGTTCATATTTAAGATAGTTAAGTTTAGAGTAACGTAACATGTCAGAAGTTAACATATGTTTTATTTTTCTTGGAAAATGCAATATTTTTCAAGATAGTTTCGGCATTAAAATGCATTTTATTAAGGTTTCTAGCGAGAAATGTGTATTTTATTTACATAATCTTCATTTAGTGAATATATGTTTAGTTTGTCAGTTATTACGGAGATTATGGAGGTATTTCTATCGTTGCTATGGTGCTATGGATGCTGTTATAATTATAATTATATAATTATAGTTATAATTGGTCAGAGGACCAGAAGATTGGCAGGGGGGAAAGAACCAATCAGATGCCTTTATTTTAAGACGCCCTCCTCTGTCCCTTGCGCGCACTCGTCACGTCTCTCTGCTTCCAGCAGCCTCCAGCCCCCGTGTCCACTTCCCACGGGTCCTCCTCGCTCAGAGTGTCCCAGTGTAACCCCCCCCCCCCGCTCCTCCAGACCGACTGGCAACCGCGGCCTGACATCGGAGGACCCCCACCGCTCCCGGCTTCACCGCCGGCTCGCGGCCGGGGCGGTCACGTCGAATGTAACGGCTCGCCCAGATAAAAAGGCTAAAAAAAGCTAAGCCAAAGTGCGATTCTGCGGTGCAGGTTGTCCGCTACTGGGGGTGGGGTCCGTGGCGGACCCCCAGTATGGCGGTCCGCCTCCATCCCGGCGAGGGCAGAGAGCGTCGGTGCGCTGCCCTGCAGGCTCTGGAGCCACGGCGTAGGGTACGCGGCGACGTGCACCATTCTGCGTTGGTGTAACGCGAAGCCATAAATCAGCTTCAGTGTGTCTCTGTCTGCTGGTCTGAACTTCTCTGTTTCTCATTTTGCTGCGACGTCGGGTCCCTCCGCCAAGACACAACTTTTCCGGTTGTTGTGTCTAAAAATGATGCGCAGTGCCCACCCAATCAGAAACGGTACAGATATTCTGTGATATTTTTTTATATTTATAAAAAAATAAAATTATAAAAAAATAAAGGATCCCCATAACTTTGATTGGGTGGGCAGGACGCACGTTTGGGTGGGCACAGCCCACCCCTGCCCCAAAACCGGCCTTGCTTACAGGTGAATGAGACATAGTAGACACGTAGTTTTGTTGAAAATGTGCTGTCCAAAATGTCCTGGAAAACTGGACTCCTGCAAATGCGCGTTCCCCAAAGTTTGTGGGGGCGTGGCTTTGGACGGAGCGCTGACGGGAGGGGGAGGAGGGGGCGGGGCTTAGAGGAGGTGCCACTTTCAAATCTTGCTATCTCTCAAACATCACTGACTATACCTTTAATCTTGAAATTTCGACTTTTTTCTTGAAGTGCATAATGAAAAAAAAAAATCTTCCCCCAGTTCTAACTAATATAGATTCATGCAGCATGTGTTGCCTTCTTTCTAAGGCTGAAAGGCTTTCTTTTATACAAGATTTTTTGCGGCTCCAGACATATTTATTTTTTGTTTTTGGTTCAATACGGGTCCTTCAACATTTTGGGTTGCCGACCCCTGATCTAGACTCTGCTGAAGGCTCCCCCCCTGCGCTCATGTGAGAGCTCCCCCCCTGATGCTCATTACACTCAAAACACTGCTCTGTAAAACTGATGGCAACTGGTCACCTGCTCCACCTTCAGCCCTCCTGCTGCAGCACCGCCTCCGACCACACGGGGGCGCTCACGCCTGCACGGCCAGGAGCGCCCCGGTGTGGTCAGAACCGGTCAGAACCAGTCCATCCCAGCGCTTCTCAATCACCAAGAGGCGGCGTTGGAATACAGACTTTTATTATATCAATCTCAACTCTGCGACCACAGCAACGTCCAATAAAAACGGGCAGAACACCAACCTCCTCCAGCCGCCCGTGTGGGGACCCGCGGGTCACGTCTGGGTCAAGTCTGGAGACGGGACACTGGACATGGACATAAAAACCTCACGAGGAAATAAAAGACTCTGCATGGCATAAATTATCAAAGTAAGTATTGCAACAGTCCCACGTTAAAGAAACTGATAGTGTGGTGAGGACGTCGGTACAATCAGAGCAGACTCCCTTTCAACAGGGCCGGAGAAGTCCTGGACCCGGGACCAGAATCAAGTCCTGGATCCGGGACCAGAGTCCGTTAATGCTCGGTGGTTTATGGGATGGATCTGTACAGTAAGTTTATCAAAGAATAGTCAATAGAAAAGGAGCAACGCTAGTGGTTGGAAGTCCTGGTTTTTGTGGACCTGAGTCTGAGCCGTGGCCCGGTTCCACCGTGGCCCGGTTCCACCGTGGCCCGGTACGCCCGGGTCGCAGAAACGGGTCGCAGAGATGGGTCACAGAGACGGGTCGCAGAGACGGCCAGGAACAGCACTCGGACACGCAGAACCACAACCCGACAGCATTCGGTCAGAGCACCATTGAAAGGGCTGGACGGACGGGACGCTGGAATGAGGCGGAGGGGGGACGGCTGTTAGCACCGGGTCAGAACTGCTCCAGCAGCTGGCGGAGGTACGGGGCCTTGGACAGCTGCCTGTTGACCCGGGACAGCTTGTAGAGGACGGGACAGTCCAGAGAGACACAGGGCACCGTCCGCTCAGCACCGCCGCTGCAGCTCCGGCAGATCTGCAGACAGACGGGGGACAGGTGAGACGGGGGACAGGTGAGACGGGGGACAGGTGAGACGGGGGGGACAGATGAGATGGGGGGGACAGGTGAGACGCTGAGACAGCTGGTCCAGCGGTCCTCTCACCCTCAGTAGCGTGTCCTGCGTTCTCTCACCTTGAGCAGCGTGTCCTGCTGTCTCTCCCAGCCCCCCAGGTCCTGCTGCAGCGTCACCACCACCCTCTGGGGGTCGGCCCGGCAGCGGCAGCACACGCCCAGCTGGGTCAGCTCGTCACACACGGGGCAGTGCAGCGTGGTGAAGTACTGGGAGATGGTCCCCTTCCTGGACCCCTGGTCCCCCCCCGCTGAGCAGGACGCCTTCTGGACCTGCAGGGATGACAAGGGACAGGACAACATCACCTTAACCCTCTGGGACAGTTCTAATCATTGTTACACTGTTACAATTTAAAATTGTATTACTTGCATATAAAGCCCAAAACGGCTTAGCTCTGCAGTATTTACAAGACCTGATAGTGCCTTATGTTCCTGGCAGAGCTCTCCGTTCTCAGAGTGCTTTACTCGTAGTTCCTAGAGTATCTAAATGTAGATTTGGAGGGCGGGCGTTCTGCTATCAGGCACCACTACTATGGAACCAACTTCCAATCTGGGTTAAGGAGGCTGACACCACCTCCACCTTTAAAACTAGCCATGATCAGCAATACTAAAATAATAAAAGGCTTGCAATATTTCAGTTGATTTGTAATGAATCCAGAATTTATGACATTTTTGCATTACAGAAAATAAAGGACTTTATCACAATATTCTAATTTTCTGAGACAGTCCTGTATGTTCATAAAATAAGTTCTAAAAAAAATTAATACTCAGGGAAGAAGGCCTAGTTTCAATTAGTAGTTATTGTTAGTATCATAATTGTTGCTTGGTATTTGAATTGAAAAGAGCTATACAAATAAAATTATATTATTATTATAATTATTTCACAGTGTCACCGAATCATTTGCCAATACAAGCACTTTTGTTCATGTTCAAATAATAATACAATATAAAATTATAGTTGGGTTTTGTGTCTTATTATTAGTAGAGTAATGTTTGTACAATTATATACAATTAATTCTACCAATCTAGGTGGGAACCGTGTTGGGGGGAGGGGCTCTAAAATATTTCCAATTCCCCAAAGGGCCTGACAGAAAGCGTTTGAAAAGCATTGCCTTAAATCACCACGCTGGAACTGGGTGAACCCAGACACTCAACTGGTGGTTCAGTGTCGGTTCTGCCAGCAGGGGGCAGCAGTTCTCCGTCAGACGGCTGAAGCAGAGATCTCTTTGTTCTTCTCTGAATAATATAATAAGAATGAATTTTATTTATATAGCACCTTTCTTAACAAAGTTACAATGTGCTTCCCAAGAACAATAAAATACATCAAGATAAAAATACAGCGCATAGTGGATAAGAACATAAGACAGCAATAGCCAGGTCTAAAATGAATACCAATATTCACACCACAATAAAAGCTTTTCTACAAAGCAATGTTTTTAGTAAAGATTTAAAAGCAGTGGGGGATTTACAGGACTGTCTCAGAAAATTAGAATATTGTGAAAAAGTCCTTTATTTTCTGTAATTCAAAAATGTCATACATTCTGGATTCATTACAAATCAACTGAAATATTGTAAGCCTTTTATTATTTTAATATTGCTGATCATGGCTTACAGCTTAAGAAAACTCAAATATCCTATCTCAAAAAATTAGAATATTCTGGGAATCTTAATCTTAAAATGTAAGCCATGTGGTAGGGTTCTGAGGATTTGGGAGTGGCAAATAAAATAATTTCTGTTTTATCATGGTTTAAAGGTAGTGTCCTTGATGTTGGAGAGCTAGCAAGATTTGAAAGTGGCATCTCCTCTAAGCCCCGCCCCCTCCTCTAAGCCCCGCCCCCTCCTCCCCCTCCCGTCAGCGCTCCGTCCAAAGCCACGCCCCCACAAACTTTGGGGAACGCGCATTTGCAGGAGTCGAGTTTTCCAGGACATTTTGGACAGCACATTTTCAACAAAACTACCCCATGTCTCATTCACCTGTAAGCGAGGCCGGTTATAGGGGGGGCTGTGCCCACCCAAACGTGTATCCTGCCCACCTGCGTCTCCATCCCGGCGACCTACGCCGTAGCCTACAGCCTGTAGCCTACAGCCTGTAGCCTACGCCGTAGCCTACGCCATAGCCTACGCCGTAGCCTACAGCCTGTAGCCTACGCCATAGCCTACGCCATAGCCTACGCCGTAGCCTACGCCATAGCCTACAGCCTGTAGCCTACGCCGTAGCCTACGCCGTAGCCTACGCCGTAGCCTACGCCGTAGCCTACGCCGTAGCCTACGCCGTAGCCTACGCCGTAGCCTACAGCCTGTAGCCTACGCCGTAGCCTACGCCATAGCCTACGCCGTAGCCTACGCCGTAGTCGTGGTTCTAGAGCCTGCAGCGCACCGCCACCTGCTCTCCGCTCTCGCCGGGATGGAGACGCCTCCATCCCCACGGACCCCCATACAGCTTCCGAGCCGGAGCTGCTGCGGCTCTTCAGTGCGGCTGCACGTGTCTCTGCGGGCTGCTGCTGCTGGGCGGAGAGTCCTGCAGCAGCAGCCCGGACCAACGCTCTGCTCCCCGCTCTCACACACAGCGGGACCGAGCCGCTCTGGAAATAACGACATAATAACTACGTACTGGGGGTCTGTGGCAGAGGGGAGGGAGGGGGGCTACACTGGGACACTGTGAGCCCCGTGAGGACCCGTGGGAAGTGGACACGGGGGGGCTGGAAGCGAGTGCGTGCATGGGACAGGGGAGGGGGGGGGCACGTGGGCGGCATGAAGGCATCTGATTGGTTCTTTCCCCCCCTGCCAAGCCTCTGGTCCTGGACCAATCCGTTTCATTCGGACCGAATGAAACGGATTGGTTAGAGTTTTTACAGGATTAAAGCTGGGAGGGGGGGGAGGGGGCGGGGCTTAGAGGAGGTGCCACTTTCAAATCTAGCTAGCTCTCCAAAATCAAGGACACTACCTTTAATTTGAGAAAGTTTTGGGATGTCCAGGAATGTATGTGTGAGTGTTGGGTGTGCAGCGGCTGCTCACCCGGGGCAGCTCCTGGTACCAGCTGAACACGTCCACCCCCACCAGCTGGAACATCCGGGCCAGCGGCGGCAGGATCTGCTTGCTGATGTAGTAAGTGGCGTTGAGGCGCAGGGCCGGGTCCTGCAGCACCTCCGGGGGGCGGCGCACTAGCTGGATCAGGGGCACGCCAGGCAGCCCGTACACCACCACGTAGGGAACCCGCTCGCCCACGCGCGGCTCCAGCCGCCGGTCGTACGCCATCATCCGCCTGCAGAGACCGACACCGAGCTGAGACCGAGCCGAGCCGGGGGGAGGGCCGCAGCTCCCCAAGACAAGCCAACCCTGAAATTAACTCAGACGACGAGGTTGACGCTAATAAAAACTCAAGTCAACACACAAGTATTCCCCTTACACCAGGGGTCGGCAACCCAAAATGTTCAAAGAGCCATATTGGAGCAAAAACACAAAAAACAAATGTCTGGAGCCGTGTCTTGTATAAGCCTTAGAATGAAGGCAACACATGCTGCATGTTTCTATATTAGTTAGAACTGGGGGAAGATTTTTTTTTTCATTATTACAGGCCCATCTCCAACCTTCCCTTCATCTCTAAAACTCTGGAAAGGGTGGTAGCCGCACAATTACAGTCCCACCTCAATTCAAATAACCTACATGAACCCTTTCAATCTGGTTTCCGCTCCAATCATAGCACTGAAACAGCCCTGGTTAAAATCACCAACGACCTCCTCCGTGCAGCTGACTCCGGCCTACTCACCATCCTCATCCTCCTGGACCTCAGCGTAGCTTTCGACACCATTTCTCACCCAATACTCCTGGACCGCCTGGCTGGCATTGGGATCACTGGTGTTGCACTCTCCTGGCTTTCATCTTACCTCACTGACCGTCAACAGTTTGTCCAACTACAGAACCATAAATCTGGGTGCACGGGTGTCACACTGGGTGTCCCCCAGGGGTCAGTGTTGGGTCCACTTCTCTTCACCATCTACCTCCTACCCCTAGGTTCAATTCTCCGTCACCATAGGGTCCATTTTCACACTTACGCCGATGACACTCAGATATATATCTCCTCCAACCCCACCGCTGCCATTCCTCCCGCTTCCCTCACCACCTGCCTACACGACATCAATACCTGGATGAGCAATAACTTTCTAAAACTCAACGGCAATAAAACTGAGGCTCTTCTCATCGGCTCCAAATCCACCCTCACCAAGTCACAACTCTGTCCCGCCCCTCCCATCATCATCGACGGCTTCCCGGTACCCTTTTCCCCCCACGTCAAGAGCCTCAGCGTCATTTTGGACAGCACACTTTCATTTGCACCTCACATCCACAACATCACCCGGACTGCATTCTTCCACCTCCGCAACATCTCCAGACTCCGTCCAGCGCTGTCCCAATCCAGCACAGAAATCCTGGTCCACTCATTCATCACATCCCCGATTGACTATTGTAACGCCCTCCTCACTGGCCTCCCAACCAAACTCACCAACAAACTACAACTCATTCAGAACTCGGCCGCCCGGATCATCACCCGCATCAAGTCATCTGACCACATCACCCCCGTTCTTATCCAACTCCACTGGCTCCCAGTCCAATACCGTATCATCTACAAAAACCTCCTCCTCACCCACAAAGCCCTTCACAACCTAGCCCCCACTTACCTCTGTGACCTACTGAAAGAATACACCTCCTCCCGTACCCTCCGCTCAACCTCTGCTGGACTTCTTTTCACTCCCACCTCACACCTTAGCACCATGGGTGCCCGAGCTTTCAGCTGCTCGGCACCCAGACTCTGGAACTCCCTCCCCCCACACATAAAACAAATACACTCCATCACCACATTCAAAACACAACTCAAAACCCACCTGTTCAAACTTGCCCACTCACTCTGACCGGACATTGTGCAATACATCTCACCAGTTTGTTTATTTAGTGTTTCATTTACTTCTTATTTTTTTTACGCTGTCTATTGCTGCTTTCATGGATGTCTTTTTTGTATTCTTAACTTATAAAATGTATTTTTAATTGTATTTCTTGTTTTAATCTTGTAAGGTGACCTTGGGTGACATGAAAGGCGCCTCGAAATAAAATGAATTATTATTATTAATTATTATGCACTTCAAGAAAAAAGTCGAAATGTCGAGAAAAAAGTAAAAATTTTGAGGAAAAAGTTGAAATGTCGAGATTAATGTTGAAGTACAATCTGGAGAAAAAAGTCGAAATGTGGAGGAAAAAAGTCGAAATGTTGAGAAAAAAGTCGAAATGTCGAGAAAAAAGTCGAAATGTCGAGATTAAAAAGGAAAAAAAGAGAAAAAAGAGGGAAAAAAAGAAAAAAAAAGAAGACAAACATTTTTGAAAAAGCTCCAGGAGCCACTAGGGCGGCGCTAGAGCCGCGGGTTGCCGACCCCTGCCTTACACGGTCCATCTTCCCGTAGTGAAAACCCAAACAGAACATCTGAAACATCTCACCGCCTTCTGGACCCATGACTGATTTTCCTGCTGTTCTTAAATCTAGTTCTCAGTTCTAGTTCCGGTTTCTAGTCCTGGGATTAATCCTGGGTTCTAGCATCTAGTCCTGGGTTCTGGTTTCTAGTCCTGGGTTCTGGTTTCTAGTCCTGGGTTCTGGTTTCTAGTCCTGGGTTCTGGTTTCTAGTCCTGGGTTCTGGTTTCTAGTCCTGGGTTCTGGTTTCTAGTCCTGGGTTCTGGTTTCTAGTCCTGGGTTCTGGTTTCTAGTGCTGGGTTTCCATGTGTATTTGATGCATCTCTTTATTTATTCTGATATATTTAGGGATCTCTACAGCCCTACTGTCCTGCACATGTTTCTCTGCTTCAGCACACCGTGATACAAAGGGCCGTGTCATTATCAGTCTGACAAGCTGGTGATGACCGTTAATCAGAATCCGGGCTGTAGAAGCAGAAACATGTAAAACTTGCAGGACGGTGGCCCCCCAGGACCGGAACTAAAGACCAGGGCAGATTCTCCGTCTGCATGTGTTCTCCATCTCTTCACCACTAGAAACGCCTCCACTGATCTGTGCAGCATCCGTCCACGAGGAGGGAAACCCCTCTCACCGCATGAACACAGAGTTCTTACGCATACAGAACCTGGCTCCATGAAGAGCCAGGTTGCCTAGCAACAGACTCCGGTACATCAGGCGGATGCAGTCACACACCTGGTGAGCTCCAGCGCCGGCACACAGGCCCCGGGCCGGTACGAGCCGCTGCCCCGGTACTCCTTGGCGAAGGTCAGGTCCTGCATGCTGGCCCGGCCGTCCAGAACCTTCAGGCACTGGCGCTGCACGAAGCGCTTCACCTGGCTGATGTCCCGGGTCTCGAACAGCAGCTTGATGGAGCGCTCCAGGATCTGGGAGCACACGGGAGGGGGTCACGCCGGGGACGGGTCCGACAGGACCGTGAGGGGTCGGGGAGGGGGGGGTGTTACCTTGGAAACGGCGGGGCAGCCGTCACGGCGCACCGTCTCAATGCCTTTGGCGTCAAACACGGGCTCCTTTTGGTCCAGGCTCTCGTACATGTAGCCCACGTAGCGCTTCTTCGTCTGCAGCACACAGGGCAGGTACACCTGACACACACACACACACACACACACACACACACACACACACACACACACACACACACACAGTCAAACCAGGCAGGGCTTACCTTTTGAAAATATTACTTAATATCTTGGACTGATTGGAAATTGGCATTGGAAATTTCCTTGTTGATATCATTACCCACGATTGTTTTAACAACTTTGTTCCCCTGACTGGTTTTTACCTTACGGATTTATCTGACAAGACACCTCCCCTACTCTGCATGTTGGATGGACTTACTGTACACTGGAGGGACTGGCACCCCGGGCTGGCTGCCCTCTCCTCTCACCCAGGAACTATATAACCCTTTATTACCCAGGAACTATAGTAACCCTTTATTACCCAGGAACTATAGTAACCCTTTATTACCCAGGAACTATAGTAACCCTTTATTACCCAGGAACTATATAACCCTTTATTACCCATGAACTATATAACCCTTTATTTATTACCCAGAGCAATATCTGTTTTTTGGTTTTGTTTTTTCGATACACCATAATACACCCCCTTCGGTGACCTGTATGTTCCATGCTGTTTGATTTGTGTCATGTTTTTTACAGCACATAAAATTCTGTAAAAAGTTTTTAAAAAACCCAGCGCAGGCTTCAGCAGCGCTGCTGCAGCTCCGGCGAGGCCTCACCTTCTCAAACTTGAGCTTGACCGGTTTGGGGTTGGTGGCGGTCACCGCCTCAGCCATCTCGCTGCCGATCCGGAAGGCCTGCTCTTTGGTGGCTCCTCGCAGCAGCACGAACATGCTGGGGACAAGACAAGGTTACACGGAGACACGTCTGGGGCAGAGACACGTCTGCAGCAGGGAGACACGTCTGCGGCAGCGAGACACGTCTGCAGCGGCACGAACATGCTGGGGACAAGACAAGACTCTACCGTTACACGTTACATGTCTGCAGCAGCAGCGAGACACGTCTGCAGCAGAGAGACGCGTCTGCGGCAGCAGCGAGACACGTCTGCAGCAGAGAGACACGTCTGCAGCAGCAGCGAGACACGTCTGCAGCAGCAGCGAGACACGTCTGCAGCAGAGAGACACGTCTGCAGCAGCGAGACACGTCTGCAGCAGCGAGACACGTCTGCAGCAGCGAGACACGTCTGCAGCAGCAAGACACGTCTGCAGCAGCAAGACACGTCTGCGGCAGCAGCGAGACACGTCTGCGGCAGCAGCGAGACACGTCTGCGGCAGCAGCGAGACACGTCTGCAGCAGCTGCGAGACACGTCTGCAGCAGCTGCGAGACACGTCTGCAGCAGAGAGACACGTCTGCAGCAGAGAGACACGTCTGCAGCAGCAGCGAGACACGTCTGCAGCAGCAGCGAGACACGTCTGCAGCAGAGAGACACGTCTGCAGCAGCAGCGAGACACGTCTGCAGCAGCAGCGAGACACGTCTGCAGCAGCAGCGAGACACGTCTGCAGCAGCAGCGAGACACGTCTGCAGCAGCAGCGAGACACGTCTGCAGCAGAGAGACACGTCTGCGGCAGCAGCGAGACACGTCTGCGGCAGCAGCGAGACACGTCTGCGGCAGCAGCGAGACACGTCTGCGGCAGCAGAGAGACACGTCTGCAGCAGAGAGACACGTCTGCAGCAGAGAGACACGTCTGCGGCAGCAGCGAGACACGTCTGCGGCAGCAGAGAGACACGTCTGCGGCAGCAGCGAGACACGTCTGCGGCAGCAGCGAGACACGTCTGCGGCAGCAGCGAGACACGTCTGCAGCAGCAGCGAGACACGTCTGCAGCAGCAGCGAGACACGTCTGCAGCAGCAGCGAGACACGTCTGCAGCAGCAGCGAGACACGTCTGCAGCAGCAGCGAGACAGGTCTGCAGCAGCAGCGAGACACGTCTGCAGCAGCAGAGAGACACGTCTGCAGCAGCAGAGAGACACGTCTGCAGCAGCAGAGAGACACGTCTGCAGCAGCAGAGAGACACGTCTGCAGCAGCAGAGAGACACGTCTGCAGCAGCAGAGAGACACGTCTGCAGCAGAGAGACACGTCTGCAGCAGAGAGACACGTCTGCAGCAGAGAGACACGTCTGCGGCAGCGGCGAGACACGTCTGCGGCAGCGGCGAGACACGTCCGCGGCGGCGGCGAGACACGTCCGCGGCGGCGGCGAGACACGTCCGCGGCGGCGGCGAGACACGTCCGCGGCGGCGGCGAGACACGTCCGCGGCGAGACATGTCTGGAGCAGCGAGACACGTCTGGAGCAGCGAGACACGTCTGCATTGTGTGTCGCAAAAGGCACATGTTTAACATGCTGGAAAGAGAAGTTGTCCAACACAAATCTCTGTGTGCTGATACTGGTGAACAACTGACAGTGTTTGGATCAGTGGTTGTTGGATGGTGTGATTGGTCTGGTACGTTCTGTACCGGTGGAGTGGCTGGGAGTCCCAGGGGTCCCAGACTCAAATGGAGCTTTTCCACTAGTACCTACTCAGCCTGACTCCCCTCGCCCTCGTTTCTTTTCAACACCCAGATCAGAAGTAGGAGGTTGGAGAAGCTGCTGTGACGTTTGTAGCCTTGAGCAGACGTGGACTGAGAAAGCTCCTGGTATATTTTATCATTCCTCGTGGCCCCATCTAGCTCTCTCTGGATCTTTTCCTCAGACACCAGGTTTAAGAAGGTCTCCACCTCAGAATTTGACCACAGAACAGATTTCTGTGCTGCCATTGTTCTTGGAAATAATGAACAAGAAGCCGGGAGTCGCTCTTGAAAGGATGTCACATCCTGACTCAGACGTCTGACTCCAACCCCCCGACCAATCGGTGGCCTGTAGTTTGATTATGTCAGATGCAGCCGAATCTGAGTAGGTACTAGTGGAAAAGTGCCAAAAGTGACTGGACGGGAGAGTCAGTTGGCGGTGATTCCCACGGTCAGCTCCGTTAAGCTCATTTGGTGTTTAAAACGCCAGGTGAGCAGACTCTCCGAAGGACGAGTTGAATCAAGCGACCCTTACCCTTACTGATTCAGATTTATTTATTTAAAATGGGACAGTGCATATTAATGAACATTCACATGTAAATATGCCAGATTATAGCCTAAGGCTAATTTCCATCTGTAGTCCCCTGGCAGGTTGATGGTAACATGAACATAAACGAATCAGAAAAAACAAAGACAGAAACACATAATACCACAACACAACACGAAAATCAGTACAAGGAATAAGAAAAAACAAAGACAGAAACACATAATACCACAACACAACACGAAACTTAGTACAAAGAATAAAAACAGGAGACCAACGACCAGTGTGTAAACGAGTCTAAACAGTAGAGTACAGTTATAGTGGATATATGTTAAAGTGTTTATATTTTAAAGTGCTTAGTGCGAGGAGATAAATTATATTGCACGGGAACCAAAATGGAGTATACATATTGCACAAAACCCGTCGTTAATATAAAGTGCATAATCAAATTGCACATTGCTCTACCGTATCTCCACTAATTGTATTTAATATATACATATGTATATATACACATATATATACACACATACGCATGTACAGTACGTACACACACACATATACACACATATATATACATACACCTACACACACATATCCATACCCATGTCTACATACCCCAGACAAGCCCAATCTGAATTATGCATGATCACAGGTTTGGTTGCCTCTTAACCACATCTTCAAGTGTTTCTTAAATGTGGTGAAATTAGAGCACTCCCTTACCGAGGGTGGGATGCTATTCCAAAATGCACACCCTTTGTAAGATAGGGTATTTTGGGCAAAAGTTGTCCGCCTGAAACTTAGGTCACAATCCCCTCTATCAGTGGCTCTCGTCGCACGCAGAGTAGGGCCACGGGTAGATCTCTTTTTAATAAACATTTTCAGTGGCAGAGGAGCCAAACCATGTAATGTTTTATAGATAAGACCAGCAGATTTAAAATTTCTTAAGTTAGTAAAATTCAGAAAATTATATTTGTCTAGGATTCTACAATGGTGATAAGACAAG